>NC_046172.1:83425840-83725840 GCF_011064425.1 Rattus rattus
ATTTTTGTTGTTAGAGATGCAAATCCTGTTTGGGACTATTTTCTTTGGGGTTAGTTGAAAAGATTTTTCTTGCTTTTCCTAGGGTAGTTTTTTCCTTGTCGCGGGATTTTCCATTCATTATCATTTGTTGTGCAAGATTTAGGAAATACATTGTGGGAAATTTGGATTCCCATGGTATATCTTGGTTTCTCCATCCGTGGCAATGGAGAGTTTTGCTGGATATAGGAGCTTGGGCAGGCATTTGTGTTCTCTTTGGGTTTGTATGACATCTTCCCAGAATCTTTTGGCTTTCATAGTCTCTGGTGAGAAATCTTGTGTGATTTTAAAAGGTTTGCCTTTATATGTTACTTGACCTTTTTCCCATGCTGCTTTTAATATTCTTTCTTTGTTTTCTGAATTTGATGTTTTGACTATTATTTGATGGGAGGAATTTCATTTCTTGTCTAATCTATTTGTAGTTCTGCAGGCTTCTCATATGTTCATGGGCATCTCTTTCTTTAGGCTAGGGAAGTTTTCTTCTATAATTTTGTTGAAGATTTTTACTGGCCCTTTAAGTTGGGAATCTTTGCTGTCTTCTATACCTATTATCCTTAGGTTTAATCTTCTCATTGTGTCCTGGATTTCTTGTATGTTTGGATTTAGGACCTTTTTGTGTTTTGAATTTTCTTTGAAGATTGTGTCAATGTTTTCTCTGGTATCTTCTGTTCCTGAGAGTCTCTCTTCTCTCTCTTATATTGTGTTGGTGACACTTGTGTCTGTAACTCCTGATTCCTTATCTAAGATTTCTATCTCCAGTGTTGTATTTCCTTGAGATTTCTTTAATTTTTCTATTTCCATTTTTAGGTCCTGAATGGTTTTGTTCAGTTCCTTCACTTTTTGTTTTGTTTTGTTTTGTTTTGTTTTGTTTTGTGTGTGTGTGTGTTTTGTTTTTAAGAGCTTCTACCTGTTTACCTGTGTTATTTATGCCTTTCTTAAAATCATCTAACATCATCACGAGTTGTTATTTTAAATGAAAGTCCTGCTTTTCTGGTATGTTGGGGTATCCAGGACATGTTGTGGGTTCTCATGATGCCAATGATCTTGGTTTCTGTTGCTTAGGTTCTTGCTTTTACCTCTGACCAATTCCTAATCTCTGGTGTTAGCTGGTCTTGCTGTCTCCAACTGTGGCTTGACCCTCCAGTTTTTTTCAGTACTATTGGGAGACCAGCTCTCTTCCCATGGATCTAGGTACAGAGAGCTATGGCACAGGGTCAGCTCAGAGTGCAGACAGAAACCAGAAGGTTCTGTCCCAGATTGCTGCTCGATTCTTGTGTCCTGCTGGCTCCAGGCAGGTCCCTCAGATCAGAATTGGTGGTCTTATCTTGCTCTCAGGTACATCAGCACTCCTGGGAAAACAGATTTCTCCCAGAGGGATCTGGGTACAGAGAGCTGTGGCACATGGTCAGGTCTGGGGCCAGGCGGGAACCAGAATTTCCTGCCCAGACTGCTCCTCGGTTCCTGTGGTCTGAGGCCTGTAGACAGGTTCCTCTTGGGCCAGGAATGTGAGCAGAAGTGGTGGTCTAACCTGTGCTCTCAGGTATGTCAGCACTCCTGGGAGACCAGCTTTCTCCATGCGAATCTGGAGAGTACAGAGAGTTATGGCTAGGGCCAGCTCCAGATGCAGGCAGTAACTGGAAGGATCCTGTCCCAGACTACTTCTTTGTTCCTGTGTCCGGAGGGCTCTGTGAGTGTTCCACTTGGTCCAGGAATGTTCAAAGAAATAGTGGTCTCACCTGTACTCTTGAGTATGTCAGCACTTCTGGGAGACCAGCTCTCTCCCCACATGATATGGGTACAGGATCTGTGGCACAGGATCAGTTCAGGGCACAGCCAGGAAACTGAAGCAACTAAAGTCTTTTCAAGACAGCAGAACCCCCTCATTAAGTCAAGAAGATGCTTGAGCAGTCTTTGGTCTGGGTTTGTAGAATTTATTTTTATAAGGACAGCATTTAATTGGGGCTGGCTTACAGGTTCAGAGGTTCAGTCCAGTATCATCAAGGCAGGAACATGGTGGCATCCAGGAAGGCATGGCACAGGACAGGGCTTTGAGTTCTACATCTTCATCTTAAGACTGCTAGCACAATACTCACTTCCAGGCAGCTAGGGTGAGGGTCTTAAAGCCCACACCCATTGTGACATACCTCCTCCAACAAGGCCACACCTCTTAATAGTGTCACTCCCTGGGCTAATAAAAACTAAGAAACTATTTCTACTGTCCTGAAAAGTCATTATATCCTTCATAAGAAGAGAAACATGAACATTTAGGAGAGTACCAGATTCTGTCCTTAGGAGTCTTGTCAGTGAATTTCATCTGACAACCATCCCCACATTTTCTCTATATCCTTGTGGTGATTAGAATTCAGCATTATTTCTTATTAGAATACCATAATGTATCCTGGTATGTTAAACCTGTTTACTAAACAGCTTCATCAGACAACGGCATCTAGATAGAAGTAAAGCATGACCAGAGCTTAAGAAGTGCAATTTCCTCCCAACAGGCCTTCATAAATTTTTATATGTCTACATAAACATTGTGTGGAATTAACAAATGTCTTGATTTTTAAATTTCAGAGATTGAAAAAGAGCAATTATGTTTTCTTCTGAAATAAATAAAACAAATGTTTGACTATAACATTTAAAGATGAATTGAACATATTTAGAGTAGTTTGTACAGGGTTTAAAACTCTAACTGCATAAGCACTTCATTGAGAAAATTAATTTTCAAAATGTATTCATAGAGTCATTAAGAAAGTGTTTATTGAGCCATTTGAAGATAATCAGTAAAATCACTAGCCATTTCTACAAAACCTCATATCAGAAAAGAGTAGAACACAGTCGCTAAGAAGTCATTATTGACAAAAGTTAAAATTCTGTATATGTAGCATATATTAGCTCTTTTCATTAAGAAAATTATCCTATTATCTATACAGCATATAATATAAATTAAGACTATTGGAGCAAGTTTTATAACGTTATATTGACAGAAAAATAAATTTGAATTTAACCACCTACGAAGCACTTTATTGAACCAAAGCACAATAGTTCTGAAAATGGAAAATAATGTTGAAAGTGACTGGGCACTTATTTCTGTCTTCACTGGGGAGTGGCAATATGTAATCAGGAAATTTTTCAGCATTAGCACGACACTCCACAGTAGGAGGGTTGTAAATGGGAGCAATAATCAGTTAACTGGTGTATGCTGTAAGGCACTTTTAAAGACCAAGAACATAGGACCTGATGTATTAATAACTTTTATATTACAGGATCCCTGCCAGTACAAATGGAGTTTGCAGGTGATTGTTATTCTGTCTTTCTTGGCCTAAACTTTTATCATTTTTTTTTGTTAAACTTGATCACAGAACAGAGAAATAAGCCAAGAAGAAGAGAAAGATTTCCAGAATAAAGACAAAAGTAAATACAGAGTCTCCCCAATGATCCTGTGTTGAATTTGAGGACATTAGTTCCCTCCCCCATCCACTGGTGAGTAGGATGGTACATATTAAATCTGTGAACAAAGGTACGCTAAGTTATGGGTAAGTGCCTAAGTCTAGCAGAAAGAATTGAAGTAGGTGTAAAACTCTGTACTTCTATATATTTTACTTGAATAATCCATTCCAGTTATGTCATCCCACTCAAAAACACAACTATTGGCTGGTACTCACAGCAAATACACACTTCAAAAGTTTGGTGATAGAAATTTGTAAACACATTACTTAGTTGTTACATTCTACTTCCACTTGAGAATTTTTTCCATTTTTATAAGGGGCAGAAAAGCTGGGCACCTTCCAGGTTCTGCGTGCACCCAGACCTGACATGACCCCACACCTGTCTGTCCCAAATCCCATGGGAGAGAAAGATGGACTCTAAGAAGTGAGGACAATCCTGAGAGCTCAGGGGCAACCACTATTTCTGCTCACATTCCTGGCACAAAAGGAACCCACCTAGAGCCCTCTGGACATAGAAACTTAGGAGGAGTCAGGGAAATGATCCTTCCAGTCTCTGCCTCTGCCCAGAGCTGAAAGTCAGGTGCGAGGAGCACTGACACACATGAGAGCAGAGGTAAGACCAAAAATTCTGCTCCTAGGAACCAACCTGGAGCCCTCATGACACACAAGCCCAGGAGACATCTGGGACAGGGACAGGACCTTTACAGTTTTTGCCTACACCAGGAGCTTGACAGGGTCCCACAGCTGTCTGTACCAAGATCCCCCAGGGACAAAAAAGGTCTACAGGAGTGCTGACACAGAGGCTTATAGGAGGGTCAAGCCACTGTCAGAGACAGCAAGACCAGCTAACATGAGAGACAACCTGATGGCAATAGGCAATCACAGGAACCTAAGCAACAGAAATCAAGACTACTTAGCATCATCAGAGCCCAGGTCTCCAACCAAACGAAATACTGGATATCCAAAGACACCAGAAAAGCAAGATTTAGATTTAAAATCACATCTCATGATGATGATAGAGGACTTTAAGAAGGACGAAATAACTCATAAAGAAATACCAGCCAACACATGTAAGCAAATGGAAGCCCTTAAAGAGGAAACACAAAAATTCCTTAAAGAATTACAGCAAAACTGTCCCACGCCACTTCACCCACACACACACACACACACACACACACACACACACACACACACACACAAAAAAAAAATCAGGTAAAAGAATTGAACAAAACCATCTAGGATTTAAAAATGAAAATAGAAACAATAAAGAGATCACAAAAGGAGACAACCCTGGAGATATAAAACCTAGGAAAGAGATCAGGAATCAGAGACATGAGCATCACTAACAGAATACAAGAGATAGAAGAGAGAATCTCAGGGGCAAGAGATACCTTAGAAATCATTGACACAATCTCCAAAGAAAATTCAAAGTGCAAAAAGCTCCTAACCCAAAACGTCCAGGAAACCCAGGACATACTGAGAAGATCAAACCTAAGGATAATAAGATAAGAAGAGAGTGAAGATTCCCATAAATATCTTCAACAAAATGATAGATGGTAACTTTCCTAACCTAAAGAAAGAGATGCCCATAAGCATACAAGTAGCCTACAGAACTCCAAAAAGTTTAGAACAGAAAAGAAAGTCCTCCCATCACATAATAGTCAAAATACCAAATGCACAAAACAAAGAATATTAAAAGCAGTAAGGGAAAATGATCAAGTAACATGTAAAGCTATATCTATCAGAGTTACACCAGATTCTCATGAGAGACTATGAAAGCCATAAGATCCTGGGCAGATGTCTTACAGACCCAAAAAGAACACAAATGCCAGCCCAGACTACTATATCCATCAAACCTCTCAATTAACATGGATAGAAAAACCAAGATAGTCCATAACAAAACCAAATTTACATAATATCTTTCTACAAATCCAGCCCTACAAAGGATAATAGATGGAAAACTCCAGCACAAGGAGGGAAACTACACCCTAGAAAAAGCAAAAAAGTAATCTTCTTGCAACAAACACCTAAAGAAGAGAGACACACAAACATAATTCCACACCTCTAACAACAAAAATAACATAAAATCAGTATTTTTTAATATCTCTTAATATCAATGGACTCAATTTCCCTATCAAAAGACACAAAATAACAGACTAGATATGTAAGGAGGACCCAGCATTTTGCTCCATAAAGGAAACACAACTCAGTGATAAAGACAGACGCTACTTCAGAGGAAAAGGTTTGAAAACAATTTTCCAAGCAAATGTTCCTAAGAAACAGGCTGGTGTAGCCAATCTAATATTGAATAAAATCAACTTTCAACCAAAAGCTGTCAAAAAATGATAAGGAAGGATACTTCTTATTCACTATATTCATCAAAGGAAAATCCACCAAAAATGTACTCTCAATAACTAAATATCTGTGCTCCAAATGCAAGGGACCTATACTCATAAAAGAAACCTTCCTAAAGCTCAAAGCAGACACTGCACCACACAACATAATACTAGGAGATTTAAACAACACACTCTCATCAATGGACACATCATGGAAACAAAAACTAAACTGAGACCCAGAGAAATAACAGAAATAATGAACCAAATGGATTTAACAGACATTTATAGAACATTTGATCCTAAAACAAAAGAACATTAGGCACCTTCTCCAATATTGTCCATATAATCAGTCATAAAACAGGCCTCAAAGATACAAGAGGACTGCCAAAATCCTATGCATCCTATCAGACCAACACTGACTAAGTCTGGTTTTCAATAACAATAAAACTACAGAAACCCATACACACAGGGAAGTTGAACAACATTCTACTTAATGATAACATTTCTTCAAAGAAGAAATAAAGGAAGAAATTAAAGACTTTTTAGAATTTAATGAAAATGAAGGCACAATGTACCCAAACTTATGCTGCACAATGAAAGTAGTGCTAAGAGGAAAACTTATATCTCACGTTGCCTTCATAAAGAAACTGGAGAGAGCATACACCAACAGCTTGACAGCATACATGAAAGCTCTAGAAGAAAAAGAAGCAAATACACCAAAGAGGAATAGACAGCAGGAAATAATGAAACTCAGGGCTGAAATCAACCAAGAAGAAATAAATAGAATTATACAAAGAATCAACAAAACCAGGAAATGGTTCTTTGAGAAAATCAACAAGATAGATAAAACCTTAGCCAGACTAATCAGATGGCACAGAGAGAATATTCAAATTAACGAAATCAGAAATGAAAAGGGAGACATAACAACAGAATCTGAGAGAAATGTAAAAAAGTTCATCATATCCAACTACTAAAGCCTATATTCAACAAAACTGGAAAACCTGGAGGAAATGGACAATTTTTATGACCAGGTACCAAAGTTAAATCAGGATCAGATAAACCATGTAAACTGTCCCATAACTCCTAGAGAAATGGAACAGTTATTAAAAAATCTCACAAATAAAAAAGCCCAGACAAGATGGGCTTAGTGGATAATTGTATCAGACTGTCATAAAAGACCTAATACCAATACTGGCCAAACTATTTTGCAAAACAGAAGGAGCACTACCCAATTCCTTCTATGAAGCTACACTTATGCTCATAACTAAACCACACAAAGACCCAACAAAGAAAGAGAACTTCAGACCAATTTCCCTTAAGAATATAAATGGAAAAATAATCAAAGAAATTCTTGCAAACTGAATCCAAGAACACATCAAAATGACCATTCCTCATGATCAAGTAGGCTTTATCCCAGAGATGCAGGGATGGTTCAATATATGAAAATCCATCAATGTAATCCACTATATAAACAAACTAAAAAAAAAACTCATATGATTAGGTGCTGTGAAAATATTTGACAAAATTCAACACCTCTTCATGTTAAAAGACTTAGAAAGATCAGGAATTCAAGACCCATACCTAAATGTAGTAAAAGCTATATACGGCAAACCAGTAGCCAACATCAAACTAAATGGAGATTAATTTGAAGCAATCTAACTAAATTCAGGGACTAGACAAAGGCTGCCCAGTCTCTCCCTTCTTATTCAATATAGAGCTCAATGTCCTAGCCAGAGCAATCAGACAACAAAAGGAGGTCAAAATGATATAAATCGGAAGGAAGAAGTTAAAATATCACTCTTTGCAGATGATATGATAGTATATTTAAGTGACCCCAAAAGTTCAACCAGAGAACTACTAAGACGGAAAACAACTTCAGCAAAGTGTCTAGATATAAAATTAACTCAAACAAATCAGTAGTCTTCCTCTACTCAAAGGATAAACAGGCTGAGAAAGAAATTAGGGAAAGGACACCCTTGACAATAGTCCCAAATAATATAAAATATCTTGGTGTGACTTTAACCGAGCAAGTGAAAGATCTGTATGGCAAGAACCTCAAGTCTCTGAAGAAAGAAATTGAAGAAGATCTCAGAAGACGGAAAGATCTCCCATGCTCATGGATTGGCAGGATTGATAGAGTAATAATGGCCATTTATTTCAAAAGCAATCTACAGATTCAATGCAATCCCCATCAAAATTCCTACTAAATTCTTTATAGAGATAGAAAGAACAATTTGCAAATTCATTTGGAATAATAAAAAAACAAGGAGAGCAAAAACTATCCTCAACCATAAAAGAACTTCTGGGGTAATCACCATTCCTGACCTCAAGCAGTATTACAGAGCAATAGTCATAAAAAATGTATGGTATTGATATAGAGACAGACAGAGGGATCACTGTAATATAATTGAAGACGCAGAAATGAACTGACACACCTATGGTCACTTGATCTTTGACAAAGGAGCCAAAACCATCCAATGGAAAAAAGATAGCATTTTCAACAAATGTGCTCATTCTACTGAAGGCCAGCGTGTAGAAGAATGCAGTGGTTAAGTGTAAATAGCAGCTCTTCCAGGGGTCCTGAGTTCAATTCCCAGCAACCACATGGTGGCTTACATACATCTTTAATGAGTTCTGATGCTCTGATGTCTCCTTTTGACAAGTAGGTATACATGCAGATAGACCACTCCTTATACATAAGATATCTTTAAAAAAACATACAAACAAAACAAACCCAAGATTAAAAAAAAAAAAAGAAACCTAACACATCAGACTGGGACAAATCAATGCTACCATAGGAAAAGAGACCAACAGAAAGCACAAGAAACAGAAACTACTCATTCATACCCTCAAGAATCACATAAGAAAACACTATCATAGAGGAATTTTAATTTAGCTACATCGCTGCTCTGATTACATTCAAAGACCTTCTAGGTCTGTATGCTCCTGCTGGAATTAAGACCCATTGTACATACTTTTAATCCCTGTGACTAGAATCCCCGGGTACATACCTTTCATCCTAAACAATGACCTCTAATTGAGGGGCAGACAACGTGACAAATCAGAGAAAGATCTGACCAAATATGTCAGAGATAGGATATACCCAACTTTCAGGAGGAAAGCTATTCAAGGGCACCACAGGGAGAGTCAGTCAGGAGTCAGTGCAGTGTGTGTGATGGAGTTGAGTTCATTCATGAGTTTATGTAGCTCAGTGCAAGTCAAGAGAGGCAGTTGAAGCCAGAGGAAAAGATGGAGACAGAAAATCAGGATAAATTTGCAGAATTAGTTTGAGTCTTCTGGAGAAGAGTTTGAACCTGAACAGCTGAGTTGAACCAGCCATCTCGTTCAGAAAGAACTAGAAACGGTTAGTTTATTCAGCAGTAATCCTCTGAAACAACAATTACATCCATCAAATACAAGATTTATTTACACACTTTATTGGAGGTCATAGCATGTACAAAAAGGACATTCTATCTGCCTTCTTCTCAGCAGAGTTTCCTGAGCCCTTTTTTGATGGAGGCTTCTCATTAGTGCTGAATGTTTCAAGGTCTAGCACTCTCTGCAAAATATCTGGTTATAGGTCTCTATATTTGTTCATGTATGTTGCAGAAAGAAAATCCCTAGTAGTAGCTGAACAAGACATTGATAAATAACAGATTAGCAAAAGGAATCATTTTATCCCTAATTTTTGTTTTGTTTGTTTACAAAAGTAGTATTTAATTTCCTCCCAGGACCCTGGGCTATGTTGTCTGGTCCTTGTTTACCCAAAAATTTGTAGGTATGGGTTTCATCTTGGCAATTGGACTTCAGCCAAATCAGATAGTGGTGGCTACTCCCACAAGTTTTGTGCCTCCATTGCCCTAGCATATCTTGCAAGCAGGACACCATTGTAGATCAAAGAGATAACATCTTTTTTATAGTATATTTTCTATATTTACATTTCAAATTCTATCCTCTTTCCCAGTTTCCCCTCCAGAAGCCCCTCATACTATCTCCCAACCCTCTGCCTCCATGAGGGTGCTCCTCCACCCACCTACCCACTCCCTCCCACCTCCCTACCCCGGATTTCCCCTATACCAGGGCATCAAGCCTTCATGGGACAAAGGGTCTCTTTGCCCAGTGATGCCCTAAAAGGTCCATACTCTGTTGCACATGTGGCTGGAAACATGAATCGCTCTATCTGTACTCTTTGGTTGGTGTTTAGTCCCTGGGAGGTCTGGAGTATCTGGTTGGTTGAAATTGTTGTTCTCCCTGAGGTTGCAAACTCCCTCAGTTACCTCAATCCTTTCTCTAACTCCTCCATTGGAGACCCTGTTCTCAGTCCAATGGTTATCTTCGAGTATCTACCTCTGTATTTGTCAGGTTCTGGCAGCCTCTCAGGAGACAGCTATATCAGGTTCCTGTCATTATGCACCTCTTGGCATTCCCAATACTTACTGGGTTTAATGACTGCATGTGGAATGGATCCCCAAGTGTGGCAGTCTCTGGACGGCCTTTCAACTTCAGTCTCTGCTCCATATTTTGTCTCCATATTTCCTCCTGTGAGTATTTTGTTCCCCTTCTAAGAAGTACTGAAGCATCCACACTTTTGTCTTTCATTTTCTTGAGCTTCATGTGGTATGTAAATTGTATCTTGGGTATTCAGAGATTTTGGTCTAATATCCACTTATCAGTGAGTACATACCATTTGTGTTCTTTTGTGATTGGGTTACCTCATTCACGATGATATTTACTAGTTCCATACATTTGCATATGCATTTCATGTAGTCCTTGTTTTTAATAGTTGAGTAGTACTCCATTACGTAAATGTACTACATTTTCAGTGCCCATTCCTCTATTGAAGGACATTTCAATTCTTTCCAGCTTCTGGCTATTATAAATAAGGCAATACTGGATATATCGAGCATGTGTTCTTGTTATATGTTGGTGCATCATTTGGTTATATGCCCTGGAGTGGTATAGCTATGTCTTCAGGTAGTACTATGTCCAATTTTCTGAGGAACCTGCATACTGATTTCCAGAGTTGTTATACAGCTTGTAATCCCACCAGAAATGGAGGAGTGTTCCTCTTTCTCTATATTCTCCCTAACATTGGTTGTCACCTGAGTTTTTGATCTTAGCCATTCCGACTGCTATGAGGTGGAATCTCAGGGTTGTTTTGATTTGCATTTCCCTGATGACTAAGGATGTTAAACATTTCTTTAGTAGCTTCTTAGCCATTCATATTCCTCAGTTGAGAATTCTATGTTCAGGCCTATACCCCATTTTTATAGATGGTTGTGAGCCACCATGTGTTGGCTGGGAATTGAACTCAGGACCTCTGGAAGAGCAGTCAGCGCTCTTAACCACTGAGCCATCTCTCCAGCCCTATACTCCATTTTTAATAGCATTGTTTGATCCTCTGAAGTCTAATTTCTTGTGTTCTTTGTATATATTTGATATTATCTGTCTATGGGATGTACAATAGGTAAAGATATTTTTCCATGGAGTTGGTTGCCATTTTGTCCTATGACAGTGTCCTTTGCCTTATAGAAGCTTTGCAATTTTATGAGGTCTCATTTGTTGATTCTGGATCTTAGAACATGAGCCATTGGTGTTCTGTTCAGGAAAATTTCTCCTGTGCCTATATGTTCTATGCATTTCCCCAATTTATTTTCTATTAGTTTCAGTGTATTTAGTTTCATGTGGGGTCCTTGTTCCTGTTGGGCTTGAGCTTTGTCCAAAGAGATAAGAATGGATCGATTTGCATTCTTCTACATGCTGACCTCCAGTTGATCCAACACCATTTTTTGGAAATGTTGTCTTTTTTTTTCAATTGGCTGATTTTAGCTCCTTTGTCAAAATCAAGTGATGATAGGTACATGGATTCATTTCTGGGTCTTTAATTCTATTCCACTTATTTACCTCCCTGTTTCTTTACCAATACCATACAGCTTTTATCAGGATTTCTCTCTAACACAGCTTGGGGGAAGGGGTGGTGATTCCTCCATAAGTTCTTTTATTGTTGAGAATAGTTTTTAGTATCCTGGGTTTTTGTTATTTCAAATGAATTTGCAAATTGTTCTTTGTAACTCTATGAAATATTGAGTTGTAATTTTTAGGCAGGATGGCATTTTTCCTATATTAATCCTGCCAATCCATCAGCATGGAATGTCTTCTGACAGCTCTGATATCTTCTTGAATTTCTTTCTTCAGAAACTTGAAGTTTATGTCACACAGAGCTTTCAATTGCTTGTTTAGAATCACACCATGGTATTTTATATTATTTGTGACTATTATGAAGGGTGTCTTTTCCTAATTTCTTTCTCAGCCTGTTTATCCTCTGAGTAGAGGAAGGCTACTGATTTGTTCGAGTTAATTTTATAGCAAGACACTTTGCTAAACTTGTTTTTAAGGCTTAGTAGTTCTCTGGTAGAACTTTATGGGTCACTTAAGTATACTATCATATGATCTGCAAATGGTGATGTTTTGAAATTTTGAAGACTTTTATTATGAAGGGGTGCTGAATTTTCTCAAATGCTTTCTCAGCATCTAGTAAGATGATCATGTGTTTTTTTTTTTCCTTTGAGTTTGCCTACATAGTGGATACATTGATGGATTTCCAGATATTGAAAAATCCCTGCATCCCTGGGATGAAGCCTATTTGATCATGGTGAATGATTGTTTTGATGTGTTCTTGGATTCGATTTGTAAGAATTTTATTGAATATTTTTGCATTGATATTTATAAGGGAAAAACTAGTCTTGAACTTCTCTGTCTTTATTACTGGGTCTTTGTGTGGTTTTAGGTAAAAAGAGGTAATTGTGGCTTCATAGAAGGAATTGGGTAGTGCTCCTTCTTTTTCTATTTTGTAGAATAGTTTGGACAATACTTGTATAAAGTCTTCTATGTAGTTCTGATAGAATTCTGCCCTAAATCCATCTTGTTCTGGATGGTTTTGGTTGGAGGACCTTTAATATCTGTTTCTAATTCTTTAGGGGTTATAGTACATGTTTAGGTGGTTTACCTGATCCTGATTTAACTCTGGTACCTGGAATCTCTCTAAAAATTGTCCATTTCATCCATATTTTCCAGTTTTATTGAATATAGACTTTTGTAGTAGGATCTGATAATTTTTTGAATTTCCTCAGCTTCTTTTGTTATGTCTCCCTTTTCATTTCTGATTTTGTTGAATTGGATACTGGCTCTCTGTTGCGTTCTGTTTATTCTGGCTAAGTGTTTATCTATCTTCTTGATTTTCTCAAAGAACTGTCTCCTGGTTTTGCTGTTTCTTTGTATTGTTCTTTTCTCCTTGGGTGATTTCAGCTCTGTGTTTGATAATTTCCTGTCATTTACTCCTCTTGGGTATATTTTCTTCTTTTGGTTCTATAGCTTTTCAGTGGTTTGTCAAGCTATTAGTGTATGCTCTCTCCAGTTTCTTTATGGGGGCACTCAGCACTATGAGTTTTCCTCTTAGCATTATTTCCTTTGTGTCTTGTAAGTTTGGGTATGTTGTGCCTTCATTTCCAGTAAATTTGAAAAAGTCTTTAATTTCTTTCTTTATTTATTCCTTGACTAAGTTATCATTGAGTAGAGCATTGTTAAACTTCAATGTGCATTGGGCTTTCTGTCATTTTTGTTGTTATTGAAGACTAGCCTTATTCCATGGTGGTCTCATAGGATTCGATGGATTATTTCAATCTTTTTGTATCTGTTGAGGCCTGTTTTGTGAACAATTATGTGGTCAATTTTGGAGAAGGTACCATGAGGTGATGAGAGGTTATATTCTTTTGTTTTAAGATGAAATGTTCTATAGATATCTGTTGAATACATTTGGCTCATAATTTCTGTTAGTTTCACTCTTTCTCTGTTTAGTATGTTTCCATGATCTGTCTATTGATGAAAGTGGAGTGTTGAAGTATCCCACTATTATTGTGTGAGGTGCAATGTATGCTTTTGAGCTTTTATGAATGTGGATGCCTTTGCCTTTAGAGCATAGATGTTGAGAATTGAGAGTTTATCTTGGCAGATTTTTCTTTTGATGAGTATAAAGTACACTTCCTTGTCTTTTTTGATAACTTTTGGTTGAAAGTCCATTTTATTCAGTATTAGAATGGCTACTCTAGCTTATTTCTTGGCAACATTTCCTCAGAAACTGTTTTCCAGCCTTTTACTCAGTGGTAGTGTCTGTCTTTGTCACTGAGATGTATTTCCTGTATGCAGTGAAATTCTGGGTCCTCTTTATATATCAAATCTGTTAGTCTATGTCTTTTATTGGGGAATTGAGCCCCAATTAATGTTAAGAGGTATTAAGGAAAAGTGATTGTTGGTTTCTGTTATTTTTTTGTCAGAAGTGGAATCATGTTTGTGTGGTTAAATTCTTTTGGGCTTTGTTAAAAGAAGATTACTTTCCTGTTTTTTCACGTGTGTAGTTTCCCTCCCTTCGTTGGAGTTTTCCACTTATTATCCTTTATAGGCTGGATTTGTATGAAGATATTGTATAAATTTGGTTTTGTCATGGGATATTTTTGTTTCTCCATCCATGTTAATTGAGACTTGTTAATTGAGGCTGGGCATACTAACCTAGTTTGGCATTTTTGCTCTCTTAGTGTCTGAATGACATCTGCCCTGGATCTTCTAGCTTTCATAATCTCTGTAAAGAAGTCTGCTGTAATTCTCATAGGTTTGCATTTATATGTTACTTGACCTTTTTCAATTACTTCTTTTAATATTCTTTCTTTGTTTTGTGCATTTGGCTTTTTGACTCTTATATGACAGGATGAATTTCTTTTCTGGTCTAATCTGTTTGGAGTTCTGTAGGCTTTTTGTACATTCATGGGCATCTCAGTAGGTTAGGGAATTTTTCTTCGATAATTTTTTGAAGATATTTAATGGCCCTTTAAGTCATGAATCTTAGCTCTGTTCCATACCTATTATCCTTAGGTTTGTTGTCCTGGATTTCCTGGATGTTTTATGTTTGGAGGTTTTGTTATTTTGCATTTTATGCGTTTTATTTGTCTTTTGCATCAATGTTTTCTATAGTATCTTCTGCTCCTGAGATTCTCTCTTCTATCTCTTGTATTCTGTTGGAGATTTTTGTTTCTATGACTCCTGATCTCTTTCCTTGGTTTTCTATCTCCAAGGTTGTCTCCCTTTGTGATTTCTTGATTGTTTCTATTTCCATCTTTATATCCTGGATGGTTTGGTTCAATTCCTTCACCTGTTTGGTTCTGTTTACCTGTAATTCTTTAAGAGATTTTTGTGTTTCCTCTTTAAATGCGTCTACCAATTTACCTGTGTTTTCCTGTATGTCTTTAAGGGAGTTATTTATGTCCTTCCTACAGTCCTCTCTCATCATCATAAGGTATGATTTTAAATCTGAATCTTGCTTTTCTGGTGTGATCTGTATCCATGACTTGCTGTACTGCAATGGGAGAACTTGGTTCTGATGATGCCAAGTAGGCTTGGTTTCTGTTGCTTACGTTCTTGTTCTTGCCTATTGCCATCCAGTTTCTCTAGTTCTTTCTTCCCTTGCTGCCTCTGACTCATTCCTGTCCCTTCTACAATCCTAGTTATATCAGAAGTCCTCAGAGTCCAGCTGTTTCTGGGATCCTGTGATTCTGTGATCCTGGGATTCTGAGATAGATCCTGGGTATATCAGAGTTCCTGGGAGTCAAGCTGCCTCTGGGCTCCTCAAATCCTGGTATGAGAAAGCTCCTGAGATCCTGTTTTGTCAGAATTCCTGGGAGTCAAGCTTTCTCATAGTGTTACTAGAGTGAGTGGGGAGCCAGACCCCTGGGTTTGCTCTGGGCACACATGTAACTTGGAAGCAACCTGTGCCTCTTGCTTGGTGGGGTTTGGGTTTCCCCTGTTCCTGACGGGGTCCCAGTTATACTGGGTGTTGAGAAAGATATTCTCGCCTCAACTTTAATCTTGCCTGTGTCAGAACTCCAGTGCTCCTGGTTGTGTCAGATCTCCTGATAGTTGAGCTTCCTCTTGGTCCTGTGAGTCTGTGATCCTGGGCGTTTCAGAGTACCTCTCATCCTTGTGATGTTAGAGCACCTGTGAGTCTGGTTTCCTCTGTGTGTTGTGGTAGTGGGTGCGAAGCCAGCGCCCAAGGTCTGCTCATGGTAGTGGTTCCTACTGGAAGGGACCCACAACCCTGGCTGGTCAGGGGTTCCTGTGTCTGTGGATCCTGGGGGACCCAGTTACTCTGGGTGTTGGGGTGTGGCCTTCTCACTTCTGACCCTGAGCATGTTACATCTCCTGGGAGTCGGGCTTCTTTTGGGTATTGTGGGAATGAGTGCTGAGCCAGTGCCCAATGTCTGCTCAGTGCACTGGTTCAGACCAGAATGGGATAACACCCTTTGAGAATAATAACCAAGTTGGTTTTAATATGCTCATATCTGATCTTGTCCTTGCTGGTTACATGTTTCTTGGTTTCTGTTACCTTATCTGGTTCTTATGAGAGTATGGTGTTTGTGTATTGCCTGGTTGAAAATTTTTCAGGATTTTGACAGGTATGGCTACGAGGTTAAATATTGTTCTAGGTATTAGCAGCTGACACTTTGGAATTGGGATTGGCTGGGGGGAATTTGCGGAGTTCCACTGGAGAGATGAAAATACATTTTTTCATTAGGATCTGCTTAGTCCCCTGGCAATGGGGACAGAAGTAAGAAGAGGTCACAACAGGTGGCCCGCTAGAGTGCTAGGAATGAAGCTAGAGAGTGGGACATGGAGGAGAGGAGGGAGAGTGAAACTCTGAAGATTTCCTGCCTTCTTCCTTGACATACTGGCATATTGGTTTCTTGGACAGGCTGGATGAAGGGATTCCAAGTTTCTCTTAAAAGTTGGGTGTATTCTATTTCTGACTCATTCTGACAAATCTTTCTCTTATTTGTCACTTTGTCTGCCCCTCAACTAGGCGGCATTATTTAGGATAAATGTATGTACTCGAATAAGTATTAGAGACTGAAATAAAAAAGCAATGATGGAAAGATCTGTGTGGTACTCTGACAATTGGGTCAAGTGGGGAAGAATGACTACAGCAGATGGTCAGGAACAGATCTGGAAATTAGCCTGTGAGATCGGATTTAGAGGAATGGACGGAGAGACGAAAATTTGTAGTTAGTTTACCTGCTTCCCTGGTCAGCACATATACAACTTTTGTAGTAAATTTAAAAACACAGGCAAACACATTTCCAGAAAAATATATAATTTTAAACAAATACATTTCCAGAAAAATATAATCTATAAAACATTATATATAACACAAAAAACTGGATAGTCCTACAACAATTATTAAATTTTATTCATGGGGATAAAAATGCCTCCAATGAAGAAATTAAACAAACAGAGGATTTTGATATTTCGAAAACTTTAGAACATTAAAATGTTCTAAAATAGGTTTATGAACAAAAATCTCCTGATTTATTTTCCAAGTGACATTTACCTAAGAACCAGCCAAAAAACACTGAAAAAGAACTTGTATGCTTTTGGTGAGCATATCCTTTGTTCCTGCTACATTTTGTACAATACAAAAGAATAAACCATTCATCTACATGGATGAATAATGATTTTAATTATATTATTTATGTTTTAGGCTATCTATAGTTTTAAAAACAAAAAACAATATTAAAATGAAAAACTTGGGACTACCTTGTCATAAGGATATCATATGACAAAGTAATTGGATTGGGGTTTTACTAGCAAATTGTCACACATTCCCTCTCTTATTGCCCCCGATGGCTAAATCAAATATCTAATTCTCTTCTTTTCAAACTCGCCCTTCTTCCCCTGAAATCAGATCAAATAATCATAAGATCATACAAAATCTGCTAGTTTAACATATTTCATCACTACTCCCTCCTCAACTGCTATAACTACATCTGTATATACCTTTAACCTTTGTGCCTTCACCAAGAAAACACTAGGGCAGTCTCTCCAACAGTGCTATTTCCTGTATCCCATGATTTCATCCCACAGTTGTTTGTATTTCATCCTGTATCTTCAGTGTCTCTTATCCATGTATTATTTTACTCCTCAGAAATTTTCCACTAATTGTATCAGAGTCTACCTATACATTTAGGCGAAAACTTGTGAAGGGTCTTTGACTCCTTACTTTTCCTTTGCTCCCTTTGTCTCCAACATTATATAACAACCAAAAATTGCTAACTGTATTGTCTGAAAGCTGCTCACTTTTTTCCCTTTATTTCCAATTTTACCAGCATTGTCTTGATGCCATTCTTCATCCTAATTTATTTCTATACTGATACACTGCATCCCAAATGATAACCCAGAGGAAAATTTTAGAACTTGGAGTTAGACTGTGTCCAGATACCAACAGTACCTCCTACTATAATTATGATCTTAGAGAAATAAACCTCTTGAAATCTTTTCCTCACTTGCTGTATTTGTTATTTATCATGATACTGTATCAAAATAGCTCAGGAATTACAGAAAGGATTGAAAGAGCTGAAGGGGCTTGCAACCTCATAAAAACAACAATGCTAACAAAGCAGAGCTTCCTGGAATTAAAACACTACCCAAAGACTATACATGGACTGACCCATGGCTCCAGCTGTATATGTAGTAGAGGATGGCCTTGTTGGGCACCAAATGAAGGAGAAGCCCTTTGGTCCTGCCAAGGTTGGACCTCAGTATAGGACAATGTTGGAGGGCAGGAAGGCAGGTGGATGGGGAGGGGAACACCCTTATAGAAGAAGGGAAGAGGGATGGGATGGGGGCTTATGGACAGGAAAACAGGAAAGGTAATAACATTTGAAATGTAAATAAAAAACAAATTCAGTAAAAATTTTAAAAGATAGCTGGCAGAAGCATGAGAAAGAAGAGTTTCTTTTGCCCTTTTTTTTTTTTTTTTTTTTTTTTTTTTTTTTTTTTTTTTTTTTTTTTTTTTGGCTTATGATTCATCAGAGCAGAGAAGGACTGACTATGGACTATGGAAGCACAAGGCGGTTGGTCACATCATATCCATACAGAGGGGCCAGAGAAAGATAAATGCAAGTCCTCTGCTTGACCACTGATTTTAACCATCAAACTTGTAAAACATAGATTATAAAGTTTGAGTTGGGGAACCCATTACTATGATTAAGTGAGAATGTAGATGAAAAACATAACACTGTCTCTTTATGATAGGAGGCACTCAGTAAGTATGACCTTTTCCTCTTTCCTTATAACTTAATCATGTATAAAGCTTGAACACAAGTTTGTGCCATTTCTCCTATGAAAAACATTTTAGAGGTTTCAAAATGAAAATCCATTAACTTGGTAAATATAACTCTTCATAAATTGACTCATGTTTTGACACTTGTCACAAATCCATAGGTTCCTTAAATAATTAAAATGAGGCAGTCTTGTCTTTCTATCCCCAAAACCTAACAGTAGAGTCAAGTTCAGCAGCTCTTAAAATACAGAATAAGTATTCATTTAAATACATGTTTAATTTCTGAATGTGAGCCAGTTCACAATACAAAATTGTTGATATTTGAAATTTTCTCAAGAAAATTTTGATTGAAAGAATAAGATGCTACTAAATTAAGAAAAAAACAGGGTTTCTATTTTAACATGTTTGTTATTTTGTGAACATATGCATCATTGGGTGTTGATTTATTCTGAAGTTTTTTAAACTGACACTGTAATGTCATGTCATTGGAAAAATCATACCTAAGGTAATCATGAAGGATAGATCAAAGGTAAACAAGTGGCAGGTAATGAAAGAATCCAACAACAATGCTACATGGTAAACATCTCCTGTAGCCTAATTTTCTGTGATAATCATAGTAGTATCACTTTGTATTAAGTAAGGACTTTTCTTATAAGATATCAAATTATTGAATACATTTATTTAATTTTTTGCTACAAATTCTCTGGAATGCAGGGGAATTATAAAATTATAATTCAGGAGAGCAGCCTGAGACAGGGTCCATCCTGTCTCCATCTGTGCCCTGGAGATAAGGCTATTCCACAGCCCTCCATACACAAATCATGTCCACTTCCTTCAAATTTTCCAGTTTTGTTGAATATAGGCTTTTGTAGTAGGATCTGATGATTTTTTTGAATATTCTCAGTCTGTTTTTATGTCTTCCTTTTCATTTCTGATTTTGTTAATTTGGATGCACTCTCTCTGACACCTGGTTAGTCTGTCTAAGGATTTATCTATCTTGTTGATTTTCTTAAAGAACCAGCTCCCGTTTTTGTTGATTCTTTCTATGGTCATTTTTGTTTCTACTTGGTTGATTTCAGCTCTGAGTTTGATTTTTTCCTGCCTTCTACTCTTCCTGGGTGTATTTGCTTCTTTTTGTTCTAGAGCTTTTAGGTGTGCTGTCAAGCTGCTGATGTATGCTCTCTCCTGTTTCTTTTTGCAGGCACTCTCAGCTATGAGTATTTCTCTTAGCACAGCTTTCACTGTGTCCCTTAAGTTTGGGTATGTTGTACCTTCATTTTCATTAAATTCTAAAAAGTTTTTAATTTCTTTCTTTATTTCTTCCTTGACCAGGTTATCATTGAGTAGAGCATTGTTCAATTTCCACGTATATGTGGGCTTTCTTCCCTTATTGTTATTGAAGACCAGCTTTAGCCCGTGGTGGTCTGATGGGGATTATTTCTATCTTTCTGTACTTGATGAGGCCTGTTTTGTGACTGATTATATGGTCAGTTTTGGAGAAGATACCATGAGGTGCTAAGAAAAAGGTATATCATTTTGTTTTAGGATGAAATGTTCTATAAATATCTGTTAAACCCATTTGCTTCATAACTTCTGTTAGTTTCTCTATGTCTCTGTTTAATTTTTGTTTCCATGATCTGTCCATTGATGAGATTGGGGTGTTGAAATCTCCTAGTATTATTGTGTGAGGTGTAATGTGTGCTTTGAGCTTTAGTAAAGTTTATTTTATGAATGTGTGTGCCCTTGCATTTGGAGCATAGATGTTCAGTACTGAGAGTTAATCTTGGTGGATTGTTTCTTTGATGAGTAAGAAGTGTCCTCCCTCATCCTTTTTGATGATTTTTGGTTGAAAGTGGATTTTATTTGACATTAGAATGGCTACTCCAGCTTTTTTCTTAGGACCATTTGCTTAGAAAATTGTTCTCCAGCCTTTTACTCTGAGGTAGTGTCCGTCTTTGTCACTTTGGTGTTTTCCTGTATGCTGCAATTTCTGGGTCCTCTTTACATATCCAGTCTGTTAGTCTATGTCTTTTTGGTGATTAATTGAGTCCATTGATATTAAGAGATATTAAGGAATAGTGATTTGTTTTCTATTAGAGTCTGTATGACATCTATTCAGGATCTTCTGGCTTTTATAGTTTCTGGTGAGAAGTCTGGTGTACTTCTTATAGTTCTGCCTTTATATATCACTTGACCTTTTTCCCTTACTGCTTTTAATATTCTTTCTTTGTTTTGTACATTTGGTGTTTTGACTATTATGTGACAGGAGGAATTTCTCTTCTGATCCAATCTATTTGGAGTGCTGTAGGCTTCTTGTATATTTATGGGCATCTCTTTCTTTATTTTAGGGAAGTTTTTTTTTCTATGATTTTGTTGAAGATATTCACTGGCCCTTTAAGTTGGGAGTCTTAACTCTCTTCTATACTTATTGTCCTTAGGTTTGATCTTTTCATTGTGTCCTGGATTTCCTGGATGTTTTGGGCTAGGAGCATTTTTCGTTTTACATTATCTTTGACCGTTGTGTCAATATTTTCTATGGTATCTTCTGCCCCTGTGATTCTCTCTTCTATCTCTTGTATTCTGTTGGTGATGCTTGTATCTATGACTCCTGGTGTCTTCCTTAGGTTTTCTATGTCCAGGGTTGTCTCACTTTGTGCTTTCTTACTTGTGTCTTTTTCCAATTTTAAATCCTGGGCAGTTTTGCTCAATTCCTTAGCCTGTTTGGTTGTGTTTTCCTGTAATTTTTTCAGGGATTTTTGCGTTTCCTCTTTAAGGGCTTCTATTGTTTACTTGTATTGTCCTGCATTTCCTTAAGGGAGTTATTTATGTCCCTTTTAAATTCTTCTATCATTATTATATAATGTAGTTTTAAACCTAAATCTGCTTTTCTGGTGTGTTTGGATATCCAGTATTTTCTTTGGTGGGAGAACTGGGCTCTGATGATGCCAAGTAGTCTTGGTTTCTGTTGCTTAGGTTCATGTGCTTGCCTCTCGCCATTGGGTTGTCTCTGGTGTTAGCTTGTATTGCTGCTTCTGACAGTGGCTTGACCTTCCTGTAGGCCTCTGTGTCATCACTCCTATAGAACAGTTTTCCTGTTTTCTTTCAGCAATTTCTGGGAACAGGTGCTCTGCTCTCAAGTGTGAAGGTGCTCCTGGTCCCTGTCTTTCAGCTCTTGGTGCAGGCAGTAATCTGATGGTTCCTGCCCCTGTCTGCTCTTAGGTCCTTGCACCCGGGGGGGCAGGGGCACAGCTGGCACTAGGTAATTCCCTCTTGGGTCGGTAATGTGGGCAGTGAGTAGTCTCCTCTGATTTGTCAGGAGTGTCTCCACTTCAGAGCATCCAACTCTTTCCCCCATGGGATTTGGGTTTTGGGAGCTGTTTGACTGGTTCAGTTCAGTTCACTTCTGGGTTCAGACCAAAACCGCAATGACCAGCAGCTGACTGTTCATATATTCCTGTGTCCAGAGGCACTATGCTGTTTCCTTTGGACCAGGGGTGGGGGCAGAGATGAGCAGAAGTGACGGGCTGTCTTGTGGTCTCAGGATGGTCTGCACTTTTGGGTGCTCAGCTCTCTTCCCCATGGGATTTGGGTGCAGGAAACTATGTGATGGACGGTATTATTTTTATTACTAATATTATTTATATCTTTTTTTCTTGGCTAATTCAATTAGAAGTTTGTCATTTAAAAATTCTTTCAAATTACTAACATATCTTTGCTGCTCCTTGCTATTATACATTTGAGTTTGATCATTTAATATTATTCTTCATTTTCAAACCCTATTTCCTTTCATTTATTTAGCTGTTTATTTCTACATCCCTGATGTCAATGGTGTAATATTTTTCAACCACTCTAATTTTGTAATAAAGCAATTTAAATTTCCTCAAAATGAAACTCGGATTCAGAAATTCATGTATTTAAATCTTCATAATTATTTAGTTCTATGTGTCTTCTCATCTTTCTTTTAAAATGTTTTTTGACCTTTAACTTTTGGAAAGTTTATTTGGTTCCTTTTAGTTTATAGTTTTGTATGGAAATATATGTGACTGGAACGTGTTTTATCTGAGTTTCTTAAAGGTCTTCTTACAGCTCATATTCAACTGAATTAATTGCAACTTCTATGTTTGCAAAAATGTTTACAGTATACTTTTTAGATATAATAATGTTCAGCAATCACTCCACGAACCACTTAGATTCTTGTCTCAGTTAAGCAAGAATAACTTATTCCAAGTATACCCCAAGACTGATCAAACAGGGTCTTAGCACAGACTTAGGAACTAAGACTGAACCTCAAACATTTCTCAGGGCCAATTTATAGAGGAAAAAAACCCAAACCACAGTGAGCTCATATACAGTATGGCAGGGTCTTCATCCCTCTCTTAAGTTATAACTGACCTTTATTCTGACTGGTCCTAAGAGGAGCTTATGGTTGTAGAATTTAAGATTAACAAATCTCATAACACACAGAACAGAACAGGGTATGAGATTAGTATAACCTTGCTCTGAGTCAAGCTATTTTTCTGTGTTGGTGATGGGCAGGCATAGAACAAAATTGCTACAGTTATGCTGGGGCAGGAGGCTTTAACAAAAAATATATTTTTATTCATTTGACAAAACTTGCTAATTATGAGATTCAAATATTCTGTATTCCTTTCTTAAGTTGGGCTTAAAATATCAGTTACTAAAAGAATGATATCAATAATCTTTGATGAAGATGATATATTATTTAATTTTTGTCTGTATTTTTCCAGCACCGCATTAACCATGCCTAAGCCTTCTTAACTTCTCCATCAGACATCATCAGGCATCTCTACTGTGATAGGATCATAAACTTCTGTCACCATCTTAAGTTTTAGAAGACTATTGATCAACAACAAAAATATTACAACTGTTTTATCTTTTTGAAGACTCAGACCTGTGCTACCATGTAAACATTTATGTTTTTAATATGAGTTATGTTTTTGTTTTAAGTTTTCTTGTTTTGTACTAAAGTACTTACAGTCCTTTTTCTATTGTATTTTATAATTATTTTTTAAAATTTGTAATTTCTTTGTGTGTGAAATAAAATACATAATCAGAGTTTATAAATGTTTATATGAACAATTTTGCTTTACATTTATTATTTATTTATGTGCACACATGCATATAGTGTATACATGAGTTTGTGTGCTCTATGTCATTTCTATGGATGTCAGATGACAACTTGTGGGGATTGGTTCTCTTCTTCTACAATGTGGATCTGTTGGATCAAAATTGCTAGTTTTGGCTGCAAGTTCCCTTTACATGCTGGCTACCATTTGAACAATCTTTACCTTTCAGCTAGAAAGTTTAGTGCATTTATATTTATAGTGATTTCTAGGATATTGGGATTTATTTAAATTGTCCAATGTACTTCCTATTTTTATACCTCTAATTTCTATTGTTTATATATTCTTCTAATAATGTGGGCTAAACTGATAAATTTTTAAACATAAAGTTTAGAAGCTACTTAACTTTTAAATATGCTCATTTAAAGATAACCATGCAAAAAAATCTTCTAAATGCTGTTACTTTCTATATCAACTAGAAGAATACTTTAGAATATTTCAGTTCTTGTTTTCCCTTTTTAAGTGTTAGCTACATAACCGCTGTGACAGTCAAAAATCTGTCTAGTTTCCTTCTGACGCTTTTGGAACTGTGTCTAGGGCTACCCTACAAATACTTGAGATACTGTTGTCAAACTGTGATAGTACCTTTCTATCCACATTGTATAACTTTTATCACATCCTCTTTTTGCTTCATTGAAGCAGTAATGACTGCCTGGACTGTTGGTAATAGCTTTGAAGCTGACTCCAGGATCAGCAAAAAAGTGGCATATTTGATTAATGTGATCTGCCATGGGCACATGGGGGGAAGAATGGCAGCATGTGTGCTACATCACCTTGGGAGCCATCAAACAGTGATGAAATGAAATGCAACACAAAGCAGGTATGCTTTGATTTGGGATGGGTATTAGAGCACGGAAGCATGCAGAGCACAAGGCGCTTTGGAGAGAGCAGGAGAAATAGCTGTCTAGGCATGCTGGGAAACTAAGAGATTAGCAGGGATACTAGTTCATGGGGGAAGCAGGTAACAGGCAAAGTGGGCAGTTTTCAGAAACAACTCATTCACATTTGATTTTTTTTCCTTATGGCAACCTTTAAGGAATAAGATTTCTGTTGAATCCCTCTTTTGCAGCAGCCCTTACATTTCTTTCTATATCCCAGGTTAATGAGGGGATCCCTTTCTCTCTGCTCCCTAAGTTAATGAAGGAATGGAGAAGTCACCTGCTGCTTTACATTATCAGTTTTATTGCTCCCCTTCATTAGTGTGGATGATAGAGAGTTGAACGTGGTGCATCTTGGAGACAATACAGCAGGATATTACATACATGCTACTCAGCAGCCAAAATCACAACCTCATTTGCTAGTGAATTTGCAAATAACCAGTCCTTCAGGTACTCCTCTAATTTTCACCAAATGCTGCACTTTTGAAAGCTTCATTAATCCAACCCCATTAGGATGGGTAGGGTGAATGAGTTTATGGCTACAGAAGGCAAAGTAGCAGAATTTGCAACTCCTCAGAATATTGTTGGATTTTAAATGGTGTTAAAAATCTCCATGCAAAATACTATCTGGGGTAGAGAAGTTCTAAATATGGGGAGAGCTTAACAATAAAATGCTTAAGAACAGAATGACTGCTTATTTATTGTCATTGTGTTTCTGGAATGTTAAGCCTCTTATTTGTCTTCAAATCAAGGTATGCATAGCTCAAACACTGCAGCTAAGAATGAAGCTAAACACAAACAAGGGACATTCTGGAAGGAATGAAGCTATATGTATTCAAAGAAGAGATATGATCGAAAAAGTCATTAGTACTGCAAGGAATTTTCATCTCTAGTTGACCTTTTCCAGCTCTCTTTTATGATATGAAATATTCTGTTTAGAAAAAGCAAACATGGGTGTTTGGGGAGGAATACTTCGGGAAGCCACTATAAGTGAAGATGAGGTTTGATGATCCAGAACTATAACCTCAGGGCTGGGATTTCTGTTTATGACCTATAGATAAAATAGTGAAGAGATGCTTCTCACTAAATGTCTTACTGTATTTGTCCTTCATTTTCATTCATTTTGTCCTTCTGTTGAGTCACAATCTTGCATGTGCTACTGCTAGAAATCACTACTGGGAGAAATATGTAACCTCAAGTGGTCAAACACACTTTATTTTCCTAGTTCTGTCTATTTTTATATGTCTGCCTATAGAAGGGAATAAGCTACAGGCTAAAATAGTAGGATGAATCCTATAGACTTTAGTTTTAGGAAAATCCTCTAGTTTTAGGACAGGTAGATTTCTGCACCCAAACCAATACAACTGACAGATTTAATCAAGTTTTCAGTATGAGTAGGCTTTGAAAGCTATAACAAGTTTTGATAGTAAAGAAGTACTATTTGGAAACAAATTAAAATTTTTGTCTTTATGACATTATGACATGTATCAATTTATATACAAGCTGCATAAATCATTTCTCGTATTTTTCTCTAATGGAAAAATACTGCAGGTCGTTTTAATAACCAATAAATTATATGTTTAATGAACTAGATCAAAATATAAATGGTATGAGCCAAACACCTTGAAAACTGAGAACCTAATCATTATAGTCACTCAAATTCACGAGAGTAAATGCTTACACTTCATGTTCATACGCACCCACACCCACCCACCCCCACACACACACAAACGCACACAAATCGTGGGGGATTTATCTCTTATTTTCAGACTTCACTTACTTATTGCTTATATTATTCTTCAGATAAATCAAGAGTGAAAACAGTGAGGTTCACCTTTACCCTTTGATAAGTATCACTCTGATAAGTTACATAATAAATCCATCAGCCTCCAGGAATTGAAAGAGAAAGCTTTTCTGAACCACTTATGCAAAGCAACTGTGTTCATTTGATGTCACACTGGAAGAATGTAAGTCTCCACTGACAAAGGAATGTTGTCACAGAGCCAAGCAAGTACTTTCTTAGCTTTTAGATATATGCATGGAATTTATCCTGGGGATACTAACAAGGTGGGAGAAACTGGAGCAGAGAAATGAGTGACACTTGAATTGTAATACAAGTTAATATTGGGTATTTTATCTTTTTGAATTATCGAATCTTGTCAAAAATAAAGTAGAAATTTAGAATATTTTACTTAATATTCATTGATGTTATCTCTGCTTTTAATTTATAAGTAATGGGATGGTGAAGCTAAAAGAAACTTAGGGTAGGGACTAAAAGATCAGCAAACCATTACCTGCATGCCACAACTAGTTATATCATCAGCTAAATGACATTTTTTGAGTCTCCATTTTCTCATCTATAAAATAAATGAGTTCAACATGGACATTACTAAGCTGTATTCTCTTTCCTTGTCGGTTTAGTTTTTACTTGAAGATTCCAAGTTTGCATATGGAATGTGGTAAAGTTGTAGCCGGTGCTTAAAATAGTACTATTATTGAAATGGTGTGTACATTAATTTCTTTCTTATTTTGTGGGAGAGACCCAATCACATTCTGAATACAACTAGAAAAGACTTATTTAGAGGAAGCCTGTAATGATTCTTTGTGAAGCAAATAAACCTTTGTAATGCAAATGTTCATATTTTAATGTTTCTATTATGCAAGTTTCCATTTTGATATATCAAGTTTGCTTACTCCCAAGTATAACTAAACCTTACATGATAATAAAATTCATATTCAATATATATTTTCTTCTTTTTAGCATGATAGAAAAGTAATTTTCCTGTCATGCATTTAACTATGCTACTCAGACATTGTGAACAAGGATCTGTGGTCCAACAAATGTTAAGTTTTTAGTCTATATCTATGACTTATTGGGTGGATAGCTTTTGCCAGAATATGTTGTTTCTGATCATCAGTTTCCTCATCTGAACATATAGGACAAAAAATAGCTGTCATCTTATAGTATTTGTATAAGAATTAAATACTATAAAAGACACATCATACTTCACTTAACATTTCACCCATAGTGTGTTTATTAATTTCACTGTATCAGTGTTATTCTCAAACAAAGTTTGCAATGTGGGTATTCTATTTTACATGATTACATAGTACTCTTTACCGTGGATTATGCTACACAGAATTGTGATGCATAAATAATGCATCTTTTTGTAGTATCTTCCATATGATATGGAAGAATATCATGTACTATGCTCATATTTAACACATATCTATGTTTATTATTTATTCCTGATTCACATTAGAGAGGTTTCAGGAACATCAGATATAATCATTGGCATTAGCATCTTTAAAATTATAAGAAACAGACATAACCAAATCTTTTCATGAGTGGAGACTTATTGAAAGATTATAGAAGCAAGTGAGGTAGAGATATCAGTCCCATACAAGCTACACAGTCACTCCAGTTATTGGTGTTTCTAAGACTTGGATATTTGCCAGGGTTTCCATGCTGGCTCTGCCACTTATAAAGTTATATGACCTGTCTACGTTGCTGAAGCTTTTAGTGACCTAGATTCTTCATCTCTAAACTGTGTATAAAAATAGAACCCACCTCACGGGGATGAAAGACAATTAAACAAGATAATGCATGCAAAATGCTCATTGTAATATCTGATCCTTAGTGGAATCATAAGAAATGGTGGCTGCTTTGTAATAGAAGTAGTAATAGTGGTTGTTGTTATAGCTATTCTTGTACGTGACCTCAAAATTAGAATGTAAGTCAAATTCATATCCCCAGCTCAAAGCATTTCTCTTCCAGTTTTCACCTAGCATCTATATGCCTCCAAATATACTGTATGATTAGATTTGCAAGCTTGTTTCAGCTGCTCATACATGGAAGATAAACAATTTCTAGGGGATAGGCCAGATGAATTTTTCTCAACTTTATCAAGGTATATCTGATATGCAGACTACTATATAAATGTATTACATATAAATCATACATTTTTATAAGTATAGATATATACATATACATGTGATAATATCACTACAATGATGATACCATACTCTGTTGGCCATGAAGGACCCAGTGATTTCCCTAAATACAGACAATTGCCATTGCTCTTGGTCATCCACCAAAATGAGATAGACCTTATGTCAAAGATGTCACACATTTTGCATACTTGTTCACAAGGAAACCAACCTGGAACTGAGTTTGGAGTTCCTTCACTAATGGCTAGAGTTCATAGTACCTAAAGATGCTATGCAGGGGAGAGAAATAAATAGCTGTGGACCCTCAGTGCTATGATTTAGACCTGCCAAGTGTGCTTGCTGTACAATAGTGGCAGGACAGTTTGGGGTGGAGGTAACCAACTGCTGTCTCATTGGACTTGTGGTCCACTCTGCAGGCCAGAGTACATGTTTGATGCTGTAATTTGGTAAAATCAAAGCAAGACAAAAAACAATTGCATTGAAGTCAATAGGTTTTAGGCAGCAATCTATAACTGTTGTTTTCCTTTTTTTGCCTAAATGGGTATGTAGTTAAATTGTTTTCTAAATATTCATTTTTTTGTTTATATAGACTACTGCTGCTCTCAGCCTTGGTGAGGGAAGCTTCTTTTTGCAGTGAGTAGCGGTGAATGAAAAGACTCATAACTCCTCAAAGTGACTATTGAGTATTCACACTTTATTTTTTTCTATTTGAGTGAAATATCTGTCATTTATCTGTTGTAAATATTGCACTCTGAAATCTTTTCCTAATATTTCAACTATCTTGTTATCTTTTACTTTAGGTCTTGAGAAATTCTGGCATTATGGAGGTATTGTAGAAGCCTATGTTCTGACATGACTTGTATTTCTTTGCTCTGTTTTTCACATCTGTTGGATAAGCTTGTCATTTAGTTTTCCCCTTCATTCTTTCTCTTCTTCCTCCTCCTCTTCTTCTTATTTATTATTTTACATAACGTTTGTAAGTTATATTCACCTTGATATATGCACCTGATTCTGTTTAGGAGAGATTCTGATTATATAGAGAGGTTTGCCAACATCTCTGCTGTAGTTCAGTTGTTCTTGAGAGGTTACAGACACAATGTGACTTGCATGCTGACTAAAAATTATGCAATTTGTGATCGTTAAAACTAAAGGTATTAAATATTTGCTAAATGAGCAAATATGGAACATCAAGCTCTTTCTGTCACTTTCCAGACTAAAGTTTCTGAGGCCCCCAAGTGTAAAGTCAGGAGCGTTTCTCCAATAAGTGCTGTTAAACTGCCACACATGCCTCAGGCCCATTCAACCCAACTTTTAGATCTCTACTCTTTTGATAGCAATGTTGGCCTGAATCTGGCCTGTTTACAGCAGTATGGTAAGGCTGCATGGTGTTTAGGTTTAGCATCTTCTCTTAGCCCTTTGTCTGTTGACTTAAAACTGGGCATCACAGCTTTGTTGGAGGAATCTTTGTCTCCTCATAGTTATCCTGCAAGTTGTCCTCCAGCTACTAAGGGGTGTGGGATCATATTGAGCATTTGATTGCTCATATGCCTTCGTCAAGATCAATGCCCTTATTTTTGGGGGGAATCAAACTACAGCTGGAGATGTGTATTGTTTGGTTTCTTATATTTTTACCCATCTATCACTGGGCGTTTTCAAATGTGCTAGTATCACCTTCACAGATGGCAGAAGTGTTTCTCCTTCTCTCTTTAGAATAGATTTGGTTTGGGTTATTTGGACACTTCACTAAATCTCCTCCTTCTCCAGGGCACACAAAGGCAATATAGAATAGGTTACCTTACCCAGAAGTCAATGGCAAATTTTAAATATTTACTCCTCCATTACCAAAATGTTCTACTAAGGTGTATAGCCTCCAAATTTTAAAAATTGATTTAGGTTTGACATTGATTTTTTATTTGATATTTTTATTTACATTTCAAATGTTATTCTCTTTCCCAGTTTCCCACCCACAAGCCCCCTGTCCCATCCCCCTCCCCTACTTTTATAAGACTGTTTCCCCTCCCCAACCACCTTAACTTCCCACCTCCCCGCCCTGACATTCCCCTACACTGAGGGTTCCAGCCTTGGCAGAACCAATGACTTCTCCTCCCATTGATGCCCAACAAGATCATCCTTTCCTACATCTGCAACTAGAGCCATGCGTCTGTCCGTGTGTACTCTCTGAATAGTGATTTAGTCACCAAGGTCTCTGGTTGGTTGGTATTGTTGTTCTTATGGGGTGCAAGCCCTTCAACTCCTTCAATCCTTTCTCTAATTCCTCCGTCTGGGACCCCATTCAATGGTTTGCTGCTAGCATTCACCTCTGTTTTTGTAACCATCTGGCCGAGCCTCTCAGAAGACAGCTATATCAGGCTCCTGTCAGCATGCACTTCTTGGCTTCTTCAATATTGTCTAGTTTTGCTGGCTGTATATATATGGGCTGGATCCCCAGGTAGGACAGGCTCTGAATGACCATTCCCCAGTCTCTGCTCCAAACTTTGTATTTGTATTTCTTGCTATGAATATTTTTGATCCCCCTTTTAAGAAGGACTGAAGCATCTGCACTTTGGTTGTCCTTCTTCTTGAGCTTCATGAGGTCTGTGGATTGAATCTTGCATAATCCAAGCTTTTGGGCTAATATCCACATATCATTGAGTACATGCCATGTGGTTTTTTTTCTTTGTGATTAGGTTACCTCACTCAGGATCATATTTTCTAGTTCCATCCATTTCCCTATGAATTTCGTGAAGTCATTAATTTTAGTAACTGAGTAGTACTCCATTATGTAGATATACCACATTTTCTGTATCCATTCCTCTGTTAAAGTACATCTGAGTTCTTTCCAGTTTCTGGCTGTTATGAATGAGGTTTCTATGAACATAGTGGAACATGTGTCTTTGTTGTATATTGGAGCATCATTTGGGTATGTGCTCAGGAGTGGTATTGCTTGGTCCTCAGGTAGTACAATGCCAGTTTTCTGATGAACTTCCAGACTGATTTCCAGAGTGGTTGTACCAGTTTGCAATCCCACCAACAATGGAGGAGTATTCCTCTTTCTTCACATCCTCACCAGCATCCTTTGTCACCTGTGTTTTTGAGCCATTCTGACAGGTATGAGGTGGAATCTAGGGTTGTTTTGACTTGCATTTCCCTGAAGACTAAGGATGTTTAACATTTCTTTAGGAGCTTTTCAGCCATTCAATATTCCTCAGCTGAGAATTCTTTGTTTAGCTCTGTACCCCATTTTTAATAGGGTTATATGACTCTCTGGAATCTAGCTTCTTGAGTTCTTTGTATATATTGGATATCAGCCTTCTATCAGATGTAGGATTGGTAAAGATCTTTTCCTAATCTGTTGGTTGTCCTTTTATCCTAATGACAGTGTCCTTTGTCTTACAGAAGATTTGCAATTTTACAAGGTCCCATTTGTCGATTCTTTATCTTAGAGCATAAGCCATTGGTGTTTTGATCGGGAAATTTTCCCCAGGGCCCACGTGTTCAAGACTCTTCCTCACTTTTTCTTCTATTAGTTTGAGTGTATTTGGTTTTAGATGGAGGTCCTTCATCCACTTGGACTTAAGCTTTGTATAAGGCGATAAGAATGGGTTGATTTGCATTCTTCTACATTCTTTCTTCCAGTTGAAACAGCACCATTTATTTTAAATGCTATCTTTTTTCCATGGTTTTAGCTCCCTTGTCAAAGATCAAGTGACCATAGGTGTGTGTGTTCATTTCTGGGTCTTCATTTATATTCCATTGATCTACCTGTCTGTCTCTGTACCAATACCATACAGTTTTTATCACTATTGCTCTGTAATACTGCTTAAGGTTAGGGATGGTTATTCCCCCAGAAGTTCTTTTATGGTTGAGGAGAGTTTTTGCTATCCTGAGTTTTTGTTATTCCGGATGAATTTGCAAATTGCACTTTCTAACTCTATGAAAAATTGAGTTAGAATTTTGATGGGGATTGCACTGAATCTGTGGACTGCTTTTGGCAAAATGGCCATTTTTATTATATTAATCCTGACAATCCATGAGCATGGGAGGTCCTTCCAACTTCTGAGGTCTTCAATTTCTTTCTTTAGAGACTTGACATTCTTGTCATACAGATCTTTCATTTGCTTGGATAGAGTCACACCGAGGTATTTTATGTTATTCCTGAGGATTGTCAAGGGTGTCATTTCCCTAATTTCTTTAGCAGCTTGTTTATCCTTTGAGTAGAGGAAGACTACTGATTTGTTTGAATTAAATTTATACCCAGTCACTTTGCTCAAGTTGTTTATCAGACTTAGTAGATATCTGGTGGAACTTTTCCGGTCACTTAAGTATCATATCTGTGTATAGTGATATTTTGGTTTCTTCTTTTCCAATTTGTATCCCTTTGACCTCCCTTTGTTGTCTGATTGCTGTGGCTAGGATTTCAAATGCTATATTAAATAAGTAGGAAGAGAGTGAGCAGTCTTATCTAGTCCCTGAATTCAGTGGTATTGCTTCAAGTTTCTCTCCAAGTTTGATATTGGTTACTGGTCTGCTGTGTATTGCTTTTACTCTGTTTAGTTATGGGCCTTGAATTCCTGATCTTTCCAAGCCTTTTAACGTGAAGCATGTTGAATTTTGTCAAATGCTTTCTTTCTCAGAATCTACTGAGATGATCATGTGGTTTTGTTCTTTGAGTTTGTTTACATAGTGGATTACATTGATGGATTTCCATGTATTGAACCATTCCTGCATCCCTGGGATGAAGCCTACTTAATGATGATGGATGATCACTTTCATTTGTTCTTGGATTCTGTTTTTGAGAATTTTGTTGAGTATTTTTGTGTCAATATTCATAAAGGAAAATGGTCTGCCGTTCTCTTTCTTTGCTGGGGCGTTGTGTGGTTTATGTATAAGCGTACTTGTGGCTTCATAGAAGGAATTGGGTAGTACTCCTCTGTTTCTATTTTGGACAGTATTGGTATGAGGTCTTCTACGAAGCTCTGATAGAATTCTGCACTAAACCCATCTGGTCCTGGGCTGTTTTTGGTTGGGAGACCTTTAATAACTGCTTCTATTTCTTTAGGAGTTGTGGGAATGTTCAGATGGTTTATCTTTAGTACCTGGTATCTGTCTAGAAAATTTTCCATTTCCTCCAGGTTTTCCAGTTTTGTTGAATATAGGCTTATGTAGTAGGATCTGATGATTTTTTTAATTTCCTCAGATTCTGTTGTTTTTGTCTCCCTTTTGGTTCCTGATTTTGTTAATTTGGGTATACTCTGTATGCCTTCTGGTTAGTTTGGTGAACGGTTTATCTATCTTTTTTTATTTTCTCAAAGAACCAGCTCTGGTTATGTTGATTCATTGTATAGTACTTTTTGTTTCTATTTGCTTGATTTCAGCTCTGAGTTTGATTATTTCCTGCCTTCTACTCCTCCTGGATGTATTTGCTTCTTTTGGTTCCAGAAACTTTAGGTGTGATGTCAAGATGTTTATATATAGTCTCCCTGTTTCTTTTTGAAGGCACTCAGGGGTATCAGTTTTCCTCTTAGCACTACTTTTGTTGTGTTCCATAAGTTTGAGTATGTTGTGCCTTCTTGTAATTCTTTAAGTGACTTTTATGTTTCCTCTATAAGGCCTTCTACTTGTTTACCTGTATTTAGTGTATTTCTCTGAGGGAGTTATGTATGTCCTTTTTAAAGTCCTGTATCACCATCATGAGATGTGATTTTAAATCCAAATCTTGCATTTCCGGTGTGTTTGGATATCCAGTACTTGCTTTGGTGGGAGAATGGGATTTTATGATGCCAAGTAGTCTTGGTTTCTGTTGTTTAGCTACCTGCTCTTGTCTCTTGCCATCAGGTTGTCTCTGGTGTTACCTGGTCTTCCTGTTTCTTTTCTTTTCTTTTTTTCTCCATCTTTATTAAATTGTGTATTTCTTATTTGCATTTTAATTGTTATTACTTTCCCAGTTTCCAGGCAACACCCCCTAAACCCTCCCGCCCCCTTCTATATGGGTGTTCCCCCTCCCCATTCTCCCCATTACCACCCTCCCCCAACAATCACGTTCACTGGGGGTTCAGTCTTAGCAGGAACAAGGGCTTCCCCTTCCACTGGTGATCTTACTAGGATACTCATTGCTACCTATGAGGTCAGAGTCCAGGGTCAGTCCATGTATAGTCTTTGGTAGTGGCTTAGTCCCTGGAAGCTCTGGTTGCTTGACATTGTTGTTCATAAGGGGTCTCAAGCCCCTTTAAGCTCTTTCAGTCCTTTCTCTGATTCCTTCAACAAGGGTCCTGTTCTCAGTTCAGTGGTTTCCTGCTGGCATTCGCCTATGTATTTGCCATATTCTGGCTGTGTCTCTCAGGAGAGGTCTACATCCGGTTCCTGTCAGCCTGCACTTCTTTGCTTCATCCATCTTATCTAGTTTGGTGGCTGTATATGTATGGGCCACATGTGGGGCAGGCTCTGAATGGGTGTTCCTTCAGCCTCTGTTCTAAACTTTGCCTCCCTATTCCCTCCCAAATTCGTATTCTTTTTTTTTTTTTTTTTTTTTTTTTTTTTTTATTATTAACTTGAACATTTCTTATATACATTTCGAGTGTTATTCCCTTTCCCCTGTTCCCGGGCAAACATCCCCTCCCCCTCCCCTTCCTTATGGGTGTTCCCTCCCCCTCCCCCATTGCCGCCATCCCCCCAACAGTCTAGTTCACTGGGGGTTCAGTCTTAGCAGGACCCAGGGCTTCCCTTCCACTGGTGATCTTACTAGGATATTCATTGCTACCCTATGAGGTCAGAGTCCAGGGGTCAGTCCATGTATAGTCTTTAGGTAGTGGCTTAGTCCCTGGAAGCTCTGGTTGCTTGGCATTGTTGTACATATGGGGTCTCGAGCCCTTCAAGCTCTTCCAGTTCTTTCTCTGATTCCTTCAACGGGGTCCTATTCTCAGTTCAGTGGTTTGCTGCTGGCATTCGCCTCTGTATTTGCTGTATTCTGGCTGTGTCTCTCAGGAGCCATCTACACTTCTGCACTTCTTTGCTTCATCCATCTTATCTAATTGGGTGGCTGTATATATATGGGACACATGTGGGGCAGGCTCTGAATGGGTGTCCCTTCAGTCTCTGTTTTAATCTTTGCCTCTCTTTTCCCTGCCAAGGGTATTCTTGTTCCCCTTTTAAAGAAGGAGTGAAGCATTCACATTTTGATCATCCGTCTTGAGTTTCATTTGTTCTAGGCATCTAGGGTAATCCAAGCATTTGGGCTAATAGCCACTTATCAGTGAGTGCATACCATGTGTGTCTTTCTGTGATTGGGTTAGCTCACTCAGGATGATATTTTCCAGTTCCAACCATTTGCCTGAAATTTCATAAAAGTCGTTGTTTTTGATAGCTGAGTAATATTCCATTGTGTAGATGTACCACATTTTCTGTATCCATTCCTCTGTTGAAGGGCATCTGGGTTCTTTCCAGCTTCTGGCTATTATAAATAAGGCTGCGATGGAACATAGTGGAGCACGTGTCTTTTTTTTTATATGTTGGGGCATCTTTTTGGGTATATGCCCAAGAGAGGTATAGCTGGATCCTCAGGCAGTTCAATGTCCAATGTTCTGAGGAACCTCCAGACTGATTTCCAGAATGGTTGTACCAGTCTGCAACCCCACCAACAATGGAGGAGTGTTCCTCTTGTTTCCCTTTTAAAGAAGGAGTGAAGCATTCACATTTTGCTCATCCTTCTTAATTTTCATGTGCTCTGTGCATCTAGGGTAATTCGAGAATTTGGGCTAATATCCACTTATCAATGAGTGCATACCATGTGTGTTTTTCTATGATTGGGTTACTTCACTCAGGATCATATTTTCCAGTTCCATCCTGTCTTGCTGTTTCTTACAGTGGCTTGATCCTCCTGTGGGCCTGGGTGTCAGCACTCCTGTAGATGTGTTTTCTTTCAGCTGTATCTGGGAACCGAGACCTGCTCCTGGGTTTTTGTGACCTGCAACCTCCTGGCATGTCGCTTGGGGCAGAAAAGTTGGTCTTCCCTCTGTCCTCATGAGTGCTGAGGATTCTGGTGCCTGACTTTCTGCCCTCAATACAGGCAGAAACTGGAAGGGTACTGCTCCTTACTGCTTCTAGTTCCCTGTGTCCAGAGGGCACAGATGGCAGGATGAGGGTTCCTCTTGGATAAGGAATGTGGGCAGAAGTAGTTGTCTCCTCTGAGCTCTCATGATTGTCTGGACTTCTCTGAGTCCAGCTCTCTCCCATGGGATTTGGCTACAGAGAACTGTGGGAGCAGTTCAGCTCTGGGAGCACGTAGAACCTGGAAGGGTCAACTATTCCAGACTATTCCTGCCTTTGTGTGTCCTGAGGCCACCAGGTGAGTTGCTTGGAGCAAATGAGTTGGTCTTACCTCTGCCCTCAGGTGTGTAGGCGCTCCTGGTTATTGGCCTTCTGCTCTTGGCACAGGCAGAAACTGAGACATTGATGGCTTTTAGAAGCTAATCCTGAAAATGTCTAAAACGTAATTTCTATTAGAGCTGAGGCAATTTTTTTATTGAAAACTCATGCTTTTGCATAAAATAGTAGCAGGTGTAGGAGATTGACATGCTGATTAGAAATAAAGAATATGTCCTGCCAGTTTACATTTAATTTTAAAGCTAAAAATTTACAGGTATTAGAGATGCTTATAGTGCTTTCCAGAGCAATTTTGGATTTTGTAGTAGTGACCAAGCTATCCTTCTGGTCACTAGACTTCTTGTGATCAATTGTATGCAAATATTTTATCAGTTTCAAATGTTCAGCCTCCTCTAAAAAGTCTCTGTGCTTAGTTGAATAATGTTTTGAACATAACCATAATAATTTGGTTTAGGCACTAAGCAAGGGTTCAAATAACAGTGAAGAGAAGGTGAAATTCCAGAGAACAGCTTTCCTTTTGAGAGTCTAGGAAACTGTTTGGCATCTCTTGGTAGGGTGACTCCAACTCATCACTGTCCATAATCTTAAGGTGTTTCTGAAAAGAGTAGCAATCTCTGGCTCAAGCTGTGCTATTTTAAAAACAAATCAAAAGCACTAAAGTGACCCAATTGCTGCTCAGTGGCTGCTCTTAACTAAGAGCAGGACAGCTGGGACTCCCACTATAACACTCTGATTTAATTAATACCTTTCCTCACCAAGGCTCTTTCCCTTCTCTCCTAAAGCATCTTACAACACAGTGGGACCATCAGTCTACTTCCATAGTTAAACTCACTGCTTTTCTGTCTCTCAGGATGCTTCTGCTGTTCCACATTTAACCCCAAGCAGCTTCCCTTCCAAAGATTCAGTCTCTAGCATCGAGATGGAAAAATTTTTAAAGAAACAGAATTATGTCATATATTTCTAAACAATAACTAGTGATGAAAATATTGGTTATGAAGAAACACTCATTAAATGCTGGCAGTACTTATATGGAAAAGTTGATCTTCATCCATAAAAAATTATCCATCTTAAAAATATAGACATAAGATTGTATGATTCCATCCATATCCTTTCATTATTTTCAGTTTTGTCCTTTGTATTATATTTTGCCATGCTGAGGATTCATCTTAAGGGACACTGCATCACTATGGAAGCACTTTACCACTGGGCTGTGTTTCTAGGTCCTTTCACTGCTATTTTTTTAAAAAAAGACACATGTAATTATAGCTTCTCCCCAGTCTGTTTCTATTATATTCAATTTCCTTAAACAACTGTCATTGTCTGGAGTGAATAGAAAGATCTTGACTTTCTGCCAAAAGCTGAAAAGCAGAATTAAGAAATGCATTACGTAAAAATTCTCCTGGGTTTTTATTCTGTTGTTCTGTCCAGATTATAATTTGCTAGCTCCTTCAAAATATTCATGATGATCAGTTGAAATCTACTGACATTATGGAAGAACCTGGTAACTAATCAAGGTCCTTTTTCTGTAGGCAAGAAAATCAGAGAGAACCCAGAAAACTCAGTAAAAGTAGTGTTGAGCAAATTTGGCAGGTCACTAAGAAATCTGGAGAGGGTAATTACAAAGGGCTTTGGGTCCACTATTGAATGTAACTATATTCAAAATTATAACCTGAAGGAACTAGTTTACTGAAATCCAGTAAGGATTATATATTCATCTTCATAATGGAGATGATCATTAATTTGTGCGTGGATTAAATAGGAATTATGTGCCACAAGAAAGGAGAAAGCTTAAGGAATGTCTTTTAATATTTCATATTGCTGAATGTCCCATACATAGGACTCCAGATCGAATAAAAGGTGGACTATATGAAAGAGTCTAGCAACCTTAGTACTGGGAAAAGAAAGAGGGAAGCAATCCTTGTGTGGAGGAAATGAGGTGAAAGAGGTAAATGAATTTTTTAATAGTTCCACAGTGTGGATAATTCTTTGTAGAGAGGATGAAACTCACGTGAAGATAATAGAAATAATCAAAGCAGGGTTAATAGAACTCTAAAAGAATATAATAGAGAGGTAGCTTTGGAAAAAAGACATCTGTAGGCTTATATTTTTCTATACCTACTTTAATAAGGCTTCTTAAACGCTTTAGCCTTTATTCTAGCCCACCATCCACCAGAGGTAGTGGAAAGAAAAGGTTGATAGGGCAAAGGACGATATGGACCTGTTTAAAAATAGTTCTTTGAGATGAGTCTAAACTTCGCTGTCAGGATAATAGTAGTTCAGTTCACATGTATGAGCAGTGGTAGCTCAATCCACTCACAAACACCATTTATGAATCAGCAACGGCAGTTTGACCCAGAAGATACCATGAGGCTCTCCCAATTGGCCCAAGTCAGTGGGAGGGGCAAGAAGCTGCCTGAATATCGCCAGAAGTTCTTTGACGCACTTCCTTCTATGAGGTCATGCAAATGATGATCAGCGAAGAAGGCAAGGTGAACCAATGGCACAACATTGTCTGCAAAGACCAGCATCTGCAAACCCAAAGAAAGACAAGCAAAGAGTGGCAAAGTGAACCAATGCCACAAAGCATTGTCCATTGATTGGTGGGTTATATTTATACACTTTCCCAAAATCATGTGTTCTCTCAAGAATCCTCTCTAGCAAAACATCCCAAGCCTTTTTCCACATAGCTTCCAGGAATACACCACGTGTTTTTTCTCAGCAAAAACATCCTCTCATAAGAAAGTTTCTAGAAAATAATCACATGACACAGCTGAGTCTCTAAAGAAACCAGAAATTTCCACTTCAATCATCAATGGAACATGTCCAGAAAGACCACCCTATGGAAATTTTCTAGGAAAAAGAAGTGGAATAACTGGAAGAATCAAAAGTGTTTAGGGGTGCAGAAAAATAGTTGTTAGTTGAAATGGAGAGAAAGAAAGAGAGTGGGGGAGAGAGAGAGAATGTGTAATTTGATATATATGGGCACCTCAGTAGGCATGTTACATTAATGAGTTCTCCACCACAAATTTGGGAATTTCCTTGAGAAAATCAAACTGTAAGTTTAAAATTTTGATTTTCAAAGTGTAGAAAAAGCAGAGTTGACATGAGACTTTGACAGATTAAGGATGAAATCTTGGTACAATTTTTAAATTAATGCACAAATTGCCTTCTCTGTGTACTTCAGGGTTTTTTTTGTTTTGTTTTTTTTTTTTTTTTTTTTTTTTTGCCTACTTAAATGTGAAGAGTAATACCTGTGTCTCAAGTTTCTTATGAGAAGTAAATGATGTATCATGTAAAGAGTCTAATTAGTTCATAATTGGAATTTAATAAATGACATATGTTTTGGTTATTTCACTTTCCACATAAAAGCAACCTATGAGTCATGATGACAAAATGTTGTGTACTTAATTCATGTCAGAAGCAAGTGAATTGGTAATCATTAAAAAGGGAATAAACAAAATAAAACAAATACAACACAGAAGCCCACAGGGTTTTTGAAAAGAATGAATAATTCTTCCTATGAATGACCACATATCACTCAGTAGGCTGAATAATTTGGAATGAATTGTACTATTACATTGATTCTTCCTAAAATGAAGTTAACAGTTGGGATATAGCTATCATAAGAGAATAAAAATGTGATGGAAAGGGATTCATATTCATATGCTTTGTTTTGTTTTCATCTTGTAAACTATCAGGAGAATGAATTAATAGTGCTACTTTCTCTTCATTAAACATTTGTCAGAAGCAAGCAATATCAGAATTTTAATGCCCATCTATTATTCAAATTCATGCTATTCTTTTCTTTTTAATATTCTTGGCTTACATTGCTTGACATGCTATAGCATTTTGCAAAATACTTAGACCATACAATCATGAAAATGGAATGTGAAATTAGAAATATAAATGGAAATCAATTGTAACTGATGATTATTCTATTGTTTCCATCGTTTCAAAAACAGTCCCAACAGAATCCACTCCCAATAGACCACTACATTTTCATAATTGTGAGTTTCTTTTCAGTTATGAGAAGTTTTTCTATAGTCCAGTGATAATCATAACCATACAACTTAACATTAATGAATGTCCTAGAGAAAAAAGCCTGTGTACCATGTCCAAACTTTTTTGGGCATTTACATTTACTTAGAGCTTCAGATTTTTTTTTAAAGGTAATCTACATTTCTCCATAATCAGGAAAATTTCCATGAAAAAGAATGCTGAATTTGCATTTGTTTATTTTTCCTTTACAGTATTAGAGCAAGAAATTTTGAGGAGCACCATTGATTCATAATCTTGTATCCTTATGCCTGCAAAGCATTCAAAGTAGGATTTGGGAGACACAATGGAAAATGAAACCATCAGCTAGGGTCATCCTTATTAGCTGGATGATATGGGGATATTCCCTTAATTCCTGCATGTTTTAGGTGTCTGTTCCATTGAAGGAAGGTCTTATATTCAGGTGGATGCTTGACATTCCCTCGAAGTTCGAATTTTAAATGTCAATTGTCAAGGAAGGACCGACACCCTGTTTGAAAAGGAAGGAAATCTTGGTCTGCACAAGAGCCTTCTTTTCTTACCTGTAATTTTTATTGTTGTATGAAATTCCTTTTCTTGTTCAAAGACAGACTGGAGGGAAAAATCTTCCTGACAGATCAGTCACCTATTCATAAAATTTGGCAAAGTTCATAGAATAATTTCATCTGTTCAAGAGGTGTAAGCAATCACTATTGTGGTTTGTAGTTTCTCAATGATACCAAGGTATGAGGTACACAGACAATCTTAAAACCACATTTATAATTTTGAGATTGTAAGCAATTAATACATATATGTATGTTTGTTAGTCTGAATTTACCTTAAAAGTCTATTACCTATTGGAGTGTGAGTGGTAGGCATTGGTACACATCCAGTCTCTTTTGCCATTTGTATGGCTTTCACACCTTCAAAAAAGAAAAGAAAGCATTCGTTTCTAGGAAAACATTCTTTTGACAGCAATGAGTAAGCACAGCACTTCCTTTCTCAGAGCTATAAACATTACTATAGAGATAAAATTTACTTTCCATGCTATGACATTTGAATAATTTTTATACCTAAATATTTTTCTGCATTGTGAGATGCTTTGTGGGTATCTACTGAATTGTTTTTATAAAGTGGGAAGGTGGGTAAGTTTAAGTTGCAAAGAAATCAGATCAAACTCATTTCTAAAGTGGAAGCTAGCCTTATTTATACAATCTTTAATTATGATCTTAATAATAAAAGCAAATATTAGCGATACAAGCAAAATGACTATGCAGAGAGGGTTGGCAGCACCACCTTTGGGCCTGGTTTGAATGGACATTCCTTATATTACTTGATCACAGAAATTTTTTGTTGCTAGTATATTGATTCTGACCTAACTTCTCTCTAAAAATAATTAGGATATTAGTGTTTCTCAAGGCATTGGTTTTGTAATATAGGAGCTGTTTCATTCTATGTACACAATGTTGTTCTTGAAGTGTCACTTCCTTGATGTGGTTTATAACTGTATGAAAAGCCAGCTCAGCAAGCAGCCAAGACTTCTATATAATAAAATGATGAGATATTTTTTAACCTAATGGGACTCTACATGACAAAAATTTTAAGATGATAATAGTATTGGATAAATTATGATCTGCTAGCTCAACCCCCAGAAGGAAAGAATCACTCTATATAATGTTGCCAGAAGAGTTACCAGAAGATTTATCACTTTTTCAGGAAGAATTTAATATTTATCTATGAGTCTGAATTAAGGGTGGAGAATAAGGAATAAAGCAGGAGATTGCTTCAGTGACTGCAAATTCTTATTCTTCCGGAAGCCAAAAGGATAGAAATATCATGCCTTTCTGAAAAGACCCTGGTTAAGTACAGTTTTAATTGGCGGCATTAAAAGGATAATTAAAAAGTGTGTGTTAAGAACTTAAAAAAAAACCTCAATGAGCACTTTCTTCAGACATTGTGCAAAGTGACTCATAGGGTTTGGGGGTAATGCCAGTGGTACCTTCCTTTAGATTTATGTCTGATCAAAAGGGAGAAAATTGGTAGTTCTTTTAATCATATCATCTGATCCACAAAGAATTTGTTTAACTTGGAAGCCAGTCATGGCATATCTCTAAATCAACAGAAATGTAGCACCTCTCTTGAGGAAGTCCCTGGAGACACCTTATGTGCTAAGCTTGTTAAGAGGGAGGATTATCATTAGTGTCAATAGACCCAGGAAACTTGGGAAACAAATGTGGGTAATCCACCACATTTTGGCTTCCAAAGACCATCTTAGTTATGCCCAGCTGTGCTAATCCATCACAACACTGCCTGCTATTTACCTTCCTTGTACTATTAGGGGTTTAAGAGTAAGATGAAAGAGAAGAAGAGTTATGAGGTAATTTAGAACTTTCTAGAGTTTCAACTTCTTTCCTTTATTTCATATTATCTGACACCATTGACAGGATAACATAATACCTAACATAATAATTGCAGCTAGAGCAATCATCGGTCTGCCATAACCAATATTAGGAAAATAAAACAGTTTGCTGAGCCTCTTTTTATAGTATTCTCTAATACTATACAGAACCATTTGATAGAAACTAGACAAGAGTAAAATTTGTTAGGCAGCTATCCATTTTTAATGTTTTGACTCTTTCATATAAAGATGATCTGTCAGGCATTCTTATAAAGGATAAACAGCAAAATATAAGGAATGTCCCATAAACTGTCATCTAAAGAAAGTAATATTTATGATAATCCTCCTCAACTGAAAAGACAGAGAGAAGGAAAGACAAGAAGAGAGGAACAAATTCCAGAAATTCGAAACCATCCAAATTCTGTTATGATGTCGTTTTGTGGTTTTGTAGAATTAAAGTCATAGGGGGATGGAGTGTCCAGTGTGTCTTTTGAAATCCAGATACACTAGCTAGACAGACAGACAGACAGAAAAATAAATAGATGAAAGACAGAGATATATACAAGATTCAGCATTCCAGATGGTGAGCAGTTTCTTTCCCCTGTGTGTCCCCTCCATGTACATTGCTCACAGTTAGTAACCCATGAGTCCTTGTTAAATTGAAAAAGGAGTCTGAAGCTGTACACTAATGAGATGAGGTCCTCAGTTCTATCCCGTGCCAATAGAAGAGTTCATACTTTGAAGTCTATATAAAGTTTTGATGTGGTTTCTTTGATGTTCATATTACTAAGTAATGTGAAAAAGAGGCAGTTTTACTCGCTCCTCTGGATTTTGCCTCATTCTTCATGGCAAGAGTGTTGGTAAGGACTAAGGTGAAGGTTTCAGATGAAATCTAGCATCAACACTAATGTTGAATCAGTAGTTTTTTCTTATGTTTATATAGACATATAAAAGACAGCATTTAAAATTTTCAGTTTTATTTTATAAGCCATTAAATCAACACTTAAAAAATACTCAATTTCTTTTAAACTAACTTGAAACCAGATGGATAATTTCATAGACATGCGGGTATTTAAGGTATCTTAAAAGAGAATAAAAGATCCAGCAATAGGTATAAACTCCACAGACTGTCTATGGTACTTCATAGGTAAGCTACAAAACCTTTGAGGTGCAATATATTAATTCTGCATTTAAGATCTGTTCCTATGTAAGGTGATCAGTATATTTAGGTTAAGTCCTGTGAAGTAACTGTTTGTTGAAGGTCACAGAAGACTTAACATTGTGATATTATTTGGTTCAATCTCAGAATTATGCTCCTCTACCATACCTCATTTTAATGAACTGGAAACTTCCAGAAATTTGAGCATGCTCATTAGTATTATAATACCACTTTAATCAATCATATGACTTTGGTATGCTATCACAGTATACTGAAAACCAAGTTGCTTATCTGAAAGTTGGAGCCATTAAAAAAGGACTTCATACAATTATTGTAGCAAATTAAATTCAGACAGAGTGTACAGAAGTTATTTACATAATGTTTTCAATAAATAATGGCTGCTGTCTCAGATAGGCTGTTCTTAGATCTAACACTGAAAAAGTCCTGAGGAGGCTACATAAAAAGAGGAAAGAAAAACTGGTGTCTGCTTGGTATTTGTTCAATTAGTTGGGAAATGTAGAGTGATCATTATTGGATTTCTTTTAGAATGATAAAATAAAAGTTCTAAAATTAGGCTATGATGTCAGTTTCCCAAGTCCAGGAGAGTATTAGAAAATCATCTATTAATACACTCAGAATGAGTGAATTAAATGATATGCAAAGTATATATCAGTAAAGCTATTTTTAAAAATTGAGAAGATGGATGTCCTAGTTAGGATTAATATTGCTATGATGAAACAACATAGGTGAAAAGTAAGTCCGGAAGGAAAAGGTTTTGTCTTACACTTCCATATTACTTAATCATCAAATGTAGTCAGGACAGGAACTCACACAAGACAGGAACCTGTAGGCAGGAGCTGTTGCAGAGGCCACGGAAGGCTGCTGTTTATGGGTTTGTTTTTCTACATTGCTCTGCCTGCTTTCTTATAAAACTGAGGACTACCAGTCCAGAGATAGCACCACCCACAATAGACTGGGTCCTCCCTCATCAATTACTAATTAAGAAAATATCTTACATCTGGATCTTAGACCGCAAATTTTCTCAATTGAGGTCTGTTCCAGTGAGTCTAGCTTGTGTTAAGTTTATATAAAAATAGCTATCACAAGGGACACACACGAGAAAGTCAGAGCAAAATATCAAAATTATTTAAGAAAACAAGCTTGGGTCTAGAGAGATGGCTCTGTGGTTAAGAATACTGGCTTCTGCTTCAGAGTACATAGGTATAATCCCCAGTACCCTCATGGTAGTCCACAGCAATCTGTAACTCCAGTTTCCAAGGATCTGATCCCTTCTTCTGGCCTTTAAGGACAGCAGACATGCACCTGGTTCACGGACACAGGCAACAAAACCATACATATAACATAACAATTAAAGTTTAACAAATAACATAAAGCTTTAACTTGGCCTCCCAAGGCTCATTTATAGGCTTGGAAAAGACAAACAAATAAACAACTCTCTGAACACTTCTTGAATTAATCCAACTTATGATGAGACATCCTCATAAAGCGTTATTTCTGTTTGGCTATTTCTGATAGTAGCCACAGAGGAAGAGGCTGTTTCTTGCTATTCAGCATCTGGCATGCATCTAGCTTTGATATAACAAATGTCATGAACAAAAGAGTTATTTTAAGATTACTTCAACACTGAGAAATAAAAGCTATGACTAGTATACTGTTTGGCTGCCTCCTGTATCAGGCCTTCCAATGTTTACTGCATAGTCACACAAATAAGAAATATTCTCCAACAATTTCTCATGCCAATATCACAAGCTCAACATGAGTCTGGTTTTGAACATCAGCACAGCTTGGACAATATTCAGTCACCACACAGAGTCATAGCTATGCAAAAAGCAGACCAGGGAGGCCTAAAATGAGGGCATAATAGTAACTAGCCCAGATGATCCCATTACATTTTCCTCTTCTAACTGTCAGACATTTACAGGGACACAATTTGGAGATGCGTTTGGGTCTCATTTGATCCCTATCTAGAAACTGAGCATTTTCTAATAAAAGGCCAAATTCTTAGACAGGGGTTTTATACAATATGTAAATCTAGGGAGGAAAATATTCTAGTTCGGAACATTGCATTATGATGCATTTGTAAATAGCCCAAACTTAGTTATGAATCAGTATTTTTCTAATGCAAAAGTGTTATTCAATGAATTGGGTTTTTCTCCACCATCTATGCAATTTATAAATATACTTATGAACGATTGCAATGCAGTGGTTTCATCTTCATTTGCACATCAACTTTTTTTTTAAGATGCAGCATCTTGCTGCTTAAATGTGTATTTGTTTAATCAACAGGACCTGTGAGTCACACTCAAAATTAAATAGTAATAGTATAGTGTTACAACACAGTCAGGCTACTTCATTGGAGTGATTCTTAGCCTTACATGAGCAGGGCATTGCAAGCAGGAGAGATCAGCTCCTGTGGCTGTGCAAGAGGCAATGTCTCTTTGAAGTACTTTTCCAGTCCATTTGTTCCCAGGCTTTCAGTGCCCTAATGTTTTCTTCTGGGTACTTGAATCTTGACACTGCTAAATACTATGGTAACCAGTTCTTCTGGGCAGACCAAGAAAGCTCTGAATCTTTTTTTTCCTTTGATCCCTTCCACCTAACACACCTATCTCATGTGCTCCAGTGTTTAGTTTGTTTTGCTCTATGTGATAGCTAGTCAGAGCTGAAGAGGCGAGACTTTCAAACAGTTCCACATTGTGTCCTTTTAAGAAAGCATCTTTATCTTAACAAGGGTCTTTAATGTTTTGAATAACAGTTCATGTAAATTTAGGAAAGCTTTCAGTTCATAGAGCCTTTAATAACTTTTAAATAATGGTACATAGATTACCATTATCTTCACGGTTTGTATGTAAGAGTTATATCTGTATCTATATTGATACATTAATATAGTGAAGCAGATTCCATATGGTGATAGACTATATTCAGCTAAGATATGTGATATGCCACTAATGCCTAGGGGGAAAAATGTTATAACTTAAAAGTTGTTTAAGTTACCATATAAAATAATGAGTTTTATGATGGTGATTTTATACATGAATATAATTATACTTTGTGCTTTCCCCCCATCTATTTCTTTTTTCTTGAGGCAGCATCTCATGAAACCCTGGTCAGCTTTGAACTTGTTTCATAGCTGAGAATGATCTTTTTGCCTCTATCTCTTAAGTACTGGAATGGCAGATGTGTGGCATTCTTTCATTGTTCTCTTTTATTTCCCAGTTACCTCTATTGTTTTCATGCCATTTGCAGTCTGTTACCTTCTCTTCAACCTCCTTTCCTCTCCCTTAGCATCCTTCCTCTGCTAAATTCTGCATAAGAGAGAAAATATGTATGTTGTGTCTTTTTGATATGGTTAATTTCACTTAACACAATGATTTCCACTTCTACTCATGATCCTGAAATCTAATGATGTCATTTGTTCTGGCTGAATAAAATTCCATTGAGTATACACAACACATGTTCCGTATCTTTCCTTCTGTTGATGGGTACTTGGGCTGGTTCCACTTCCTCACTAATGTGAATAGTACTGAAATAAACACAGAACTAGAAATATTTCTCTGGTATGCTGATGGATACTCTTTCGGCTGTTTACCCAGGAGTAGTATAGTTTAGTTATATGTAGTTTTATTTGTAAACTTTAAAGCTCATCCATACTGATTTCCACAGTTTACATTCCTACCAGCAGTAGATAAGAGTTGTGCTTTCTCCACAGGCTCAAGAGTATTTGCTATTTGTTTTCTTGATGATATCCATTCAGACTGGTGAGAGATAGAATCTCAAAGCAGTGTTAATTTGCATTTCCCTGATGGTGAAGAATGTTGAATAGTTTTTCAAATATTTATTGGCTAGCGTTCTTCTAAGCTGAGGAAGAGGGTGACCCTGTAGGAACACCAGCAGTTTCAATTAACCTGGACCCTGGAGATCTTGCAGACACTGGGTCATCAACCAGGCAGCATATACCAGCTTATATGAGGCCCCCAACCCATATACAGTACAGGACTGCTGGGTCTGGGTCAGTCATAAAAGATGCAACTAAGCACTCAAGACACTGGATGCCCCACAGGTAGGGAGATCTGGTAGTGTTGGGATGGGAGGGGGTGGGGACATCCCCATGGAGACAGGTGGTAGTGGGCTATGGGCTATGGTTAGAGGGTGGACTGTGAGGAGCATAAAATCTGGAGTGCAAAAAATTAAATAAAATTAAAAAAAATAATTGTCTAATCAGTTCATTGGATCACATATCCATTGAATGATTTTCTTGTGTGTGTTCAACTTTTGGAATTGTTTCATCAATCTTATGTCTGACTCATCATTATCAAATACTTTTCAATTCAATAGATTGTCTCTTTACTCTTCTGATTGTTTTCTTTGCTGCTTCAAATATCTTATTAAGAATTTTTGTGTTTATATCTTCTGGAGAAACATATGTATAACTTGTCTACTAATTTTAAAAATTAGTTTATAGTTAACTTTTTGTACATATTGTATTGTATATTGAACATATGCCCTGACATATGCCTTGTCTTTTGCTTTTTACCCCCATCTCCCATTAGTCTTATTTAAACCACTAGATGGTTTCTCTTCTACTTTTGCATCATAAACATACATTATTTCATGGATTTTATATATCTATATAAGTATGTGAGCAGCAAATGAAAGAAAAATTATCTTTCATATTTTCTTTATTTTTCTAGGATTCACTTAATGCATGTGTTACTTATTTAATACTTAATGAATGTGTTTATTACTGTGATAAAACACTATGCCCATGACAATTCATAAAATAAGGCATTTATTTCTTTTATAAGAATTGCCGTGTCCGTGGTGTCTCTTCAGTTACAGAAGGGTAACCAAGACAAAGCCTCACCCTACTTCTCCCTCTCTCTTTGATTTCTTCTTGCATTTAAAGACATGTCCTCTTGGCTTCCTGCTCCTGCTGCCACACCTGCAGCTTGTCGTTGTGTCCCTCTGCTGTGATTCTTAGCCTTCTGAGACCATAAGCCAAAATAAACCCCTTTTTATATAAAAAAAAATAAGGCATTTAATTGGGCATATAGTATCATGGAATTAAAGTCCTAAATGGTGAGAAAATCATGATAGCAGGAATGCTCACATCTTGAACCATAAGCAAGAAGCAGAGAATACACTGGAGATCTCAGAAAGCATTTGAAAATTCAGAGCCTGACCCAAGTGAAACACTTACTCTACCAAGGCTTCACCTCCTAATCCTTTCCAAAGAGTTCCACTAACTAGGGACCAAGTATTAAACTATATGAGCTTATGAGTGCCATTCTCATTTAATCTGCCTCATTCCACTTCCTGGCCCACATAGCTTCATGCCATATCATAATGCAAAGTGCAATTGGATCAACTTCCAAAGTCTCCATAGTCTTTCTCAATCTAAATATTTCTAAAGTCTATTCTGTTCAGACACTGAAGACGATATCTTAATTGCAACTCCCCATAAAATTATAAAGCAAATAATATACTTCTAACATACAATGGCACAAAATATAGAGCTCTATTCCAAAATAGGGGGCATAAATGAGGAAATACTGAACCAAAGCAAGATCAAATAAAACAGCTCAAGCTCCAAATCCTATAGTTCCATTTCTGATGTAAGAGGGCCTAAATGTTCTTCCCTTATGGCTTTGTTACCTGCTATATACTTCTTTTGCTCTTCTTCTGGTTCCAATCCTTGTGTGCAGCTCTCATGGGCAGATGTCTCAATGTACTCTAGCATCTCAATCATCTTGGGATCTCCAAAACAATCTAGGTTTTCCTTTCAAATCTTCCCATCTCATACACCTGTACTTGGTCACTTTTAGTAACCAAGGAAGAAGATTTCAGAACCCCTTTTACTATTATATCATTTATGATTCCAAACCAACACCACATGAAAGATAGTACCAAGTTTGGCTTCCAACTGAAGTACATTCTACCTGCCTTGAATAACATCAGTAGCAACTTTGATATGTTGTTGCCATTTGTCCTTTCATAAGGTTCCTTGTAAGTTTTGTGTCTGTATCTATTGGAAAAACGTATGTACACTTTGTCTATGGCTAAGGATGTTGCATAGTTTTTCAAATATTTATTGGCCAGTTTTCTTTCTTCTTTTAAGAATTGCATAATAAGTTCATGAGCTCACATATCAATTGACTGATTTTTTTGTGTACAACTTTTGCAGTTTTTACATGAATGTTATGTCTGATTCATAGTTACCAAATACTTTTCAATTCTATAGACTGTCTATTTACTCTTCCGATTGTTTTCTTTGCTGTTTCAAATATCTTATTAGGTCTTTTCCTGAGGGCATCCCTTTATTTCAATGAAGATTAGACTTCTCTTCATCTCTTTACTTCTTTCAGCATGCAAGCCTTGGTACAACATTAAATTTATTGATGTTCTTTTTTTCTTCAGACTGCTCATTTTGTATTTCTGTTTTTCCTTACTTGCTCCCATTTATTGTAGACCTGTGTTAAATTGATAACTAACAACCACGGGAGAGAGTCAATATTAGGGTATAGCGCAATATCCTCCAGAAAAGAAATTACTGCATTACCTTTTAATTTCGTCTCAGGAAACGTCCTAGGAATAGAGAAGAAAGCAGATACATTATTTGACAAAATATCAAATGTATGGTCTCTAGCCCAGTTGCTAATATTACTTTTCTATTTCTGTGATAAGACATGACTAACAAACTTATTAAACAAAACGAATTAATTGGACTTGGAGTCCATGACAGTAGAGTGAAGGCATGACCAGCAGGAACAGCTGAGAACTCACATTTTAAACTGTAACCAGGAGATGGAGAGTACACTGGGGATTGTGTCTATCTTTTGAAGCCTTCAAGACTACCTCCAACAAGACTGCACATCCTAACTCTTCCCAAACAATCCACCAACTGATAAACCAAATATTCAAACATATGAGCCTATGAATTATTATTATTGAGGCAATCATTGTATATGATTTTCTCCAGTTACATTTGTTTTCTATTGTTTAACATATATCATGATTGTCAATTTAATATATAAAATATATTATGATAATATTCACCCTTACTTTTCTATTACTCTCTTTTATCCTCTTATAACTCTTCTGATCATCCTATTTCCAACTAGTACTCCTCCTTTTTTTCCCTTTCCTTTCCCTACTGAGTTTAATTTGGATTGCTTGTATGAGCTTGGCTGGGGCTATTTACTGCAGCATGGAGCATGGGCATATTACCACTGGCTATATCTTCTCCTTGCCAACCATTAACGTCTGATAGCTCCTCTGGGAGGGGGTGAGTTTTGCAACTATGACCCCAAGCAATCCTCCTCATCCCATGGTCTTTTCTTTTTTTAGCTACTCCCTCTTCTTGGAGGTTCACTGGGCCCTTGAGTTAGTGATCTACATATCCTAGTTAGGAATGGGCACACAACAGTCACTTCTTAACACTTTCACCAGCTATGAGAGAGTGCACAAACTACTGTTCACTGATGAAAGAAACTTCTCTAATGAAGGCTGAGAGTAGCTAAGAGAATAGGGGAATACTGAGACAAAAAAATCTGAATGTTTTTATAATTTGTAGTCTAATAGAAAGAAAAAATACATAAAAGAGTATTTGCCATGGACTCAAATTCACATGGAGATGCTTGCTATCCCATCTTTATTTCTCTTAAATATCTCCTCAGGAAAAATATTAAATATTATGTATTTAAAAGTATAATGTAAAGAAAAGCTTCCATATAACTTTAGTTTGGTAATATTTAGATGCTGATAGTCAATCTCATCATTCTTATCTGATTTTCTGTCTCAACATACTTATCATATTTCTCCCTCTTCCTGAAGCTATCAATTCTACCATAAGTGCCTCTCTAGACTTTAGAGAGTCATAATACCTGATCCTGTCACTATCATTTCACGTTATGTTCTGGAAGAAAGTTTGTGTTATTGTATAGACTCTTCAACATTTTCTTCTTTGAGGGCATCAGGGAAGCTTTTCTTCACTTCCACAGAAATTGGCTTATTAGCATGTATCATTATTTCAGTGTAAAACAACAACAACAACAAAAACAAAAACAAAAACTTGGTTCTGGGAATGGAACTCAGATCCTTATGCTTTCAATGGAAGTCCTTTGCTGACTTAGTTATCCCTTTGGCCCAATATTAAAATATATTTAGTAAAGGAGTAAGAAGTCAGTTTTTCCCTCAGTGAAAAACCAATAGTATTTTTCTTCTGGTTTAAACAATAAAATTTCATAAGCATAAGTGGTACTGCCTTTCTGCTCCCATGACTAATTGGCAGAATATTCTGTTGCATTGTAAGATAGGCTAAAATTTTTCATGAAGGTCATATGTTATTAGAAGTTTTGGCTTAGATAGCAGATATATAATCAGTCAGAATCTAGAAGTTTATGTCAACATAAATGAGTAGTTACAATACTCAATAGATACTAACATGTTGAGGAAATGAACCTTCACAAAAGATTAAGCAGAAACAATAAAAATGAGCCATTGGTTGTGGAATTTGTCACATAAAGTTACATTTAAAGTGACAAGAGTAACGAGTTACAGAGAAGCAAATGAAACTCCATTTTAATCTAAGATGTCAAATGGTTCAGCAAAAAAATTGCAAATTAAAAATTTACATGACTGGGACTAGAGACAATAATAGTCAGAGGTTAAGAGTTCAGTTCCTGGGTCCTCTGAGCTCCATTGTCTATGTTTGACTTTCCTCCTAGGTTTGGAGAAGACTTCTGGAACCCCGAAGTTTGGAGGACCTTCTTGCCTCCTGGTACAACCTTCAGCAGCCCCAAACTAACCAGCATGGAACCTTGCCTGACAACCAATCCTAGTATAATTCACGAACCACCCCACCTCTCCCATCTTGGAGGGACCCCCTGGGTGAGTGGTGCAGTGTGGGGTCATCTGGGACATTAGAGATCTGTATTTGCTCCTAAATTTGGAGGAGATTTACAGCACATCAACAGCCTCCTGCCTCCCTGTGGAAACCTTCAGCAGCCCCGAAACTAATCAGCTTGGAAACTTGCCCAACCAACCATCTTAGTCTGATCTGCCCACAATTCCACCTGTGTCTGACTGGGACACAGCCTGTAGAATAGGGTCCACCTATGACACAGCCTGTAAAGTGGGGTCTACCTGAGGCACAGCCAATAAAGTAGGATACCCTGACCTTCATTTTTTGGGCCACGGTTCCCACACCTTCCTGAGAAGTCGGGCTGCCATAAAGATCAACCAGCCAATCATCCAGCCAATCATCCAGCCAATCATCCAGCCAATCATCCAGGGAAACATCTGATCCCTAAAGGACAGTTTAAGAACACAACCAATGAAACTCAGGGCAATACGGCACCACTAGAACACAGCTATCTTGGGACAACAAAACCTGGTTATCTAATGAAACTGAAACACAAGAAGAGGATCATAAATCCAATCTTAGAAAGATGATAGGGGGATTTAAATAGGACATGAATAAAACCCTTAAGGAATTTAGGGAAAATACATTCTAGCAGATAGAGGCATTAAGAGAGGAAGCAAATAGATATAAATATATACAGGAAAATACAAAGAGGTGAAGGATATGAATAAAACTGTCCAAGACCTAAGTAAGAAAATGGAAGCAATAAAGAAAACACAAACTGAGGCAATCCTGGAGATGGAAAACCTAGGAAAGAGAACAGAAACTACAGCAGACAAAGCATCACCAACAGAATACAAGAGAAGGAAAGAGAATCTCAGGTGTAGAAGCTACAATAGAAGGAATCAATATATCAGTCAAACAAAATGCAAAATCAAAAAGTTCATGACAGAAGATTAGGAAAATTCCAGTTATGAAAGACCAAAACTAAGGATAATAGGAATAAGAGGAGGAGGAGGACATGGTGGAGATGTTGGAGGAAGGAGTGAAGGAAGAGGAAGAGGAGGTGGAGGAGGAGCAGTTCAAAGGCCAAGAAAATAACTTCAACAAAATCATAAAAGAAAATTTCCTCAACCTAATGACAGATATGCCAATAAAAGTACAAGAAACTTACGTAACTCTAAACAGAATGGAACAGAAAAGACTCTCCTACCAATACATAATAATCAAAACACTAAATATATAGAACAACAATAACAACAAAGTTTAAACTTAGCAAGGGAAAAAGGCCAAGTAACATATAAAATCAGACCTATCAGAATTGCAACAGATTTCTCACCTGAGAATCTAAAAGTTAGAAGAGCTTGGGCCGAGGTCTTGCAGACTATATGAGATCACAGATGTCAGCCCAGACTACTATATTCAGCAAAATTTTCAATTACCATAGATGAAGAAAACAAGACATTCCATGACAGAATCCAAACTCAAACAATACATTTCCACTAACCCAGCCTTACAAAGGATACTAGAAACCAATGAGGCTAATTACACTCAAGAAAACACAAGAAATTATACTTTCACACCATTAAAACCAGTAGAAGAGAAACACATAAACACACACACACACAATTTAAATAAAAGAAGGTAATAATCATTGGTCATTCACATCTCTGAATTTTAATGAACCCAATTGCCCAATAAAAAGACATAGGCTAACAGAATGGATGGGTAAAAAGAATCCATCATTCTGTTGTATACCAGAAATACATCTTAGCAAAAAAAAAAAGACAGTCATTATCCCAGTATAAAGGAGTAGAAAAAGGTTTTCCAAGCAAATGGACTGAAGAAACAAGCTGGAGTAGCCATTCTAATGTTTAATAAAATAGACTTTCAACTGAAAGTAATCAAAAGAGACAATGAAGGATACTTCATACCCATCAAAAATATTTCACCAAGAGGACATCTCAAATCTTAACACCTAGAGTGCAAATGCAAGGGCACCCACTTTTGTAAAAGAAACTATTTTAAAGCACATCAAACCACACACCTTCATAGTGGGAGACCTCAACACCTCACTTTCACCAATGGACAGGTCATTGAAACAGAAACTCAACAGAGATATAATGAAACTAAAAGAGGTTATGATTCAAATGGACCTAAGATCTATCTATAGAACCTTTAGGTCAAGCATGAAGGAATATACCTTCTTCTCAATACTTCATGGGATCTTCTCCAAAATTGACCATATAATTGGTAACAGAGCAAACCTCAAAATATACAAGAAGGTTGACATAATCCTGTGCATTTTACCAAATCAGTTTGGATTAAAGCTGGACTTCAAAAACAACAGAAACAATTAAAAGCCTACATACTCATAGAGACTAAACAACTGTCTGCTCAGTGAATTCTAGGTCGGGGAATAAGTAAAGGAAGAAATAAAAGACTTTCTAGAATTCAATGAAAATGAAGGTACAGCATACCGAAACTTATGGGACACCAGGAAAGCAGTCCCAAGAGGAAAGTTCATAGTGCTGAATGTCCTTATAAAGAAGCTAGAGAAATCTCATATCATTCTAATTAGTTAAAAAACATCTGAAGGCTCTAGAAAAAAGGAAGCAGACATACCTAGGAGGAGTATATGTAAGGAAATAATCAAACTAAAGGTTGAGATCAAGATTAAGAACAAAAAGAACAAAGCAAATAATCAATGAAACCAAGAGTTGGTTCTTTAACAAAAATCAACAAGATAGACAACCCCTTAGCCAAAATAAAAGGCAGTGAGACAGTATCCAAATTAAAAATTCAAAAATAAAAATGAAGACATAACAATAGACACTGAGGAAATTTAAAGAATCTAAATTTTTTCTAAAGTCTGTACTCTACACAGTAGGAAAATCTAAATGAAATAGATGGTTTTCTAGACAGATGCCACTTACTAAAGCTAAATCCAGATCAGGTAAACTATCTGAATAATCTTATAACCCTTAAGGAAATAGAAGCAGACATCAAATGTACCCCAACCAAAGAAAGTTTTGGGCCAGATGGTTTTAGTGCAGAATTCTATCAGACCTTAAAAAAGGTGAATGTCAACACTCCTCAAACTATTCCACAAAATAGAAACAGAAGGAACACTGCCAAACTCATTCTATGAAGCCATAGTCATCCCGTTACCTAAACCATACAAAATCTCAACAAAGAAAAGGAATTTCAGACCAATTTTTCTTTTGAACATTGAAGCAAAAGTATTTAATAAAATACTCACAAACTAAATCCAATAACACATGAAAGACATCATACACCATGATCAAGTAGGCTTCCTCCCAGGGATGTAGCAATGGTTTAATATAGAAAAATCCACCATGTAACCAAACTGAAAGAAAAAAAAATATGACCAGCTCACTAGATGCTAAAAAAGCAATTGACAAAATCCAGCATCCCTTCATTATATAAGTCTTGGAGAGAACAGGATGAAAAGAGGCGTATCTAAATTCAATAAAGGCAATATACAGCAAGCCAATAGCCAACATCAAATTAAATGGAGAGAAACTTAAAGCATTTCCACTAAAATCAGGGACAAGACAAGGCTGTCCACATCTCTTTTCTCTTCAATAAAGTATTTGAAGTTCAACTAGAGCAATAATACAACCAATGGGTATCAAGGGGATACAACTTGTAAAGGAAGACATCAAAACATTGCTATTTGCAAATGATATGATAGTATCCATAAGTGACCCCCAAAATTCTTCAGAGAACTCCTAAAGCAGATAAATGCCTTTGATGCTACTGATTTTTGCCTTGGTTGAATCATATTTGGTGTTTGCTACAGGACTGAAATGCTTCCAGAGAAGATCAAACTCACTCCCACAGAACTATTGCTGAATGTGTCCATTTCCCTCACATCTTAATAGCTTTTCCCTTCCATTACATCTGCTGGGTGATGAGCTAGAGGAGAGGTTGAACCCTTATTAAAAGTAGGTTCCAAAACTTTATGCCTACAAAACTTCTTGAACAGAAAACCAGTAGTTTAAGCACTAAGGTCAACAATTAATAAATGAAACCTTATGAAATGGAAAAGCTTTTTTAAGTCCAAGGACATTATCATCAGGACAAAACAAGAGCCTACAGATTTGGAAAGTTTTCACTAACTCTATATCCAAACAGATGGCTAATATACAAAATATATAAATAACTCAAGAAGTTAGACACCACCTATCCAAATAACCCAATTAAAATGAGGTACAGAGCTAAACAGAATTCTCAACATAGGAATCTCCAATATTCAAGAAGCACTTAAAATATGTTCAGTGTCCTTAGTTATCAGGGAAATGCAAATCAAAACCACTCTGAGATTTCACCTTACACCCATCAGAATGGCTAATATCAAAAACTCAAAGGACAGCACATGATGGCAAGGTTGTGGGGCATTCCTGGTGGGAGTGCAAACTTGTACAACCACTCTGAAAATCAATTTGGCAGTTTCTCAGAAGATATGGAATAATTTTGCCTGAAGACCCAGCTATAATGCTCCTGGGTATATATCTAAAAGATGCTCCACTGGCCCACAAGGACACTTGCTCAACTATGTTCATGTAGCAGCTTTATTCATAATAGCCAGAATCTGGACACAACCTATGTGGAGTAAGTGAAACTTGCAGCAAGACAGAAGAACTGGTCAGGTTGAAGCAGATTCAAAATTCTGGTAAATCTCATGATTGAGAACAGGAGGCACTGGGATGAAGTCCAGGGCAGACTACCTGTTCTGGCACCTGTGACCACTAAGAGGACCATGACAACTGATCACATAGCGTGAAATCCTCTAGAGTTCCCTCTTCTAATGAGGTAACTAGATAGGCCCCCAGTGTTTAGTCAATGAGCTTCCTGGGATACCTTTCTGCAAAAGGTATTTAATCCCTGGTTCACCTGAGTAAGATGTATGCATTTTCATCTGCCATGAATAAAACAGTTTTAACAAGCAATGATCAGCTCCTTCATCAAGGAATGGGGGCTGGGGAGCTTTATCTTAAAGAGACACATCTAGATCCTCCATAGAAGTTCTTTTTTCAAGACCCTTTGTACTATTGGCCCCCACTCAGAGATGAGCTGGACTCCACCCCTTCCCTGGGCTCAGCAAGGGCTCTGGCAACCCCATTATCAGCTTCTCACAGTCCCCAGTCATTTCTGGATATATAGGAGTTTGAGAACCACAGCAACAGTTCTAGATCTCACTGTTTAGCTCCTGGAAAGACATGGACTGGGACTCCACCTCAGACTGCACCTTCCCTAAGTGGCATGTCAGATGCCTGGCAACCCAGGACTGAGGCATAAGCACAGCCTTAGGCCCCTGAATTTTGCCTTCCCTGAGTTTCACGTTGGTGGCCCTGCATCCCAACAGTGAGGCAGAAATACAGACCAACAACCATAGGAGTCTCTCAACTGAAGAATGGATACAGAAAGTGTAATATATCTTTACAAGGAAATAATACTCAGGTATTAATAAAAAGGACATCATGAATTTCACAGGCAAATTGATTGAAATAGAAAATATCCTGTGATAAGCTAGGCCCAAAAGGAGATGCATGACATGTACTTACTTATAAGTTGATATTAGCCATAATGTACAGCTAAAATCAACACACCCAAAGAGGCCAGATTACAAGGAGAGCACAAAAAAGGATGATTAAATCTTTCGCCAAAGGGGAGAAAAATAGATATCAAGCATCAATGGAAGAAGAAAACTGGATAGAAGAAGGAATAGGGAAAGGAGGGGTATTTTATACCTAGAGAGAGCAGGAAGAGAGAAAGAGATGGGCCGGGGGATGGTGGCAGCAATCTCTGAAGTTGTTTATCAGCTGTAGGAGATTTCTGGTGGAATTTTTGGGTTGACTTAAGTATACTACCATAACATCTGCTAATAGTGATATTTTGACTTCTTCCTTTCCAATTTATATCTCTTTGGCCTCCTTTTGTTGCCTAATTGCTTTGGCTAGAAGTTCAAATATTATATTGAATAAATAGGATGGGAGTGGGCAGCCTTATCTAGTACCTGATTTTAGTGGAATTGCTCAAGTTCTCCTCCATTTAGTTTGATGTTGGCTATGGGTTTACTGTATATTGCATTTACTGTTTAGTTATGGGCCTTGAATTCCGGATGTTTCCAAGAATTTTAACTTGAACGGGTGTTGAATTTTATCAAATGCTTTTTTTCAGCATCTAATGAGATGATCAAGTAATTTTTTTCCTTTGAGTTTGTTTGTATAGTGGATTATGTTGATGGACTTTCTTATATTGAACCATCTGTGTATCCAATCAAGTGTACTTGATTGTGGTGAATTATCATTTTGATGTGTTATTGGATTCAGTTTGTGAAAATTTTATTTGGCATTTTTGCATTGATATTCATAAAGGAAATTTGTCTGAAGTTCTCTTTCTATATTGGGTCTTTGGGTGGTTTAGGTATCAGGGTTAATGGTGGCTTCATCGAACTAATTAGGTAGTGTTCCTTCTGTTTCTATTTTGTGGAATAGTTTGAAGAGCATTGTTATTAAGTATTCTTTGAAGGTATGAAAGAATTCTGCACTAAGACAATCTAGTCCTTGACAGTTTCGGATAAGAGACTATTTTAAAAAAATTATTAGATATGTTTCTTTACTTACATTTCAAATGTTCTCCTTCCCAGTTTCCTGTCCATAAGTCCCCATCCCCTCCCCTACTGCTCCCCCATATGGGTATTCCTCATATACATTCACTTTACTGCAATCCCCTCATAATCTCCCTGCACTGAGGGGTCTAACCTTGGGACCAAGGGCTTCCCCTTCCACTGGTACCTCAACAAGGTTATTCTCTGCTACATATGCAGTTGGAGCCCTGGATCAGTCCATGTATAGTCTTTCGGTTGTCGTTTAGTCCCTGGAAGCTCTGGTTGGTTGGTGTTATTGTTTTTGTGGGGTTGCAAGCTCCTTCAACTCCTTCAATATTTCCTCTAATTCCCCCCAAGGGGGTCCTATTCTCAGTTCTGTGGTTTGCTGCTAGCATTGACCTCTGTATTGGACTTGCTCTGGATGTGTCTCTCAGGAGAGATCTATATACAGTCCCTTTCAGCATGCATTTTTCAGTTTAATCAATCTTATCTAGTTTTGGTGGCTGTATATATATGGGCCACATGTGGGGCCGGCTCTGAATGGCGATTCCTTGAGTGGCTGCTCTAGACTTTGCTTCCATATCCCCTCCTATAAATATTTTTCCCCTTTGAAGAAGGAGTGGGAGCATCTGCATTTTAGTCATCCTTCTTCTTGAGCTTCCGGTGGTCTGTGGATTGCATCTTGGGTAATTTGAGCTTTTTGGCTAATATCCATTTATCAATGAGTGCATACCAAGTGTGTTTTTCTGTGATTGAGTTACCTCACTCAGAATGATATTTTCCAGTTCCATCCATTTGCCTATGAATTTCATGAAGTCATTGTTTTTGATATCTGTGTAGTACTCTATTGCATAGATATACCACATTTTTTGAATCCATGCCTCTGTTGAAGGTCATCTGGGTTCTTTCCTGCTTCTGACTATTATAAATAAGGCTGCTATGAACATAGTGGACCATGTGTGTTTCTTGTATGTTGGAGCATCTTTTAGGTATATGCCCAGGATTGTTATAGCTGGGTCCTCAGGTAGTAGAATGTCCAATTTTCTAAGGAACCTCCAGACTGATTTCCAGAGTGGTTGTACCAGTTTGCAGTCTCACCAACAATGGAGGAATGTTCCTCTTTCTCCACATCCTAGCCAGCATCTGCTGTCACCTGAGTTTTTTATCTTATCCATTCTGACTGGTGTGAGGTAGATTCTCAGGGTTGTATTGATTTGCATTTCCCTGATGACAAAGGATGTTGAACATTTCTTTAGGTGCTTTCTGGCCATTCGATATTTCTCAGCTGAGAATGTTTTGTTTAGCTCTGTACCCTATTTTTTAACAGGTTTATTTAGCTCTCTGGAGTCTAACTTCTTGAGTTCTCAGTATATTTTGTATATTAGCCCTCTATCAGATGTAGGATTGGTAAAGATCTTTTCCCAATCTGTTGGTTGCCGTTTTGCCCAGAAATGAACCCACACACCCATGGTCACTTGATCTTTGACAAAGGAGCTAAAACCATCCGATGGAAGAGGGATAGCATTTTCAACAAATGGTGCTGGTTCAACTGGAGGTCAGCATGTAGAAGAATGCAAATCGATCCATTCTTATCACCCTGTACAAAGCTTAAGTCCAAGTGGATCAAGAATCTCCACATCAAACAAGATACACTCAAACTAATAGAAGAAAAAGTGGGGGAAGAGTCTTGAACACATGGGCACTGGGGAAAATTTCCTGAATAAAACACCAATGGCTTATGCTCTAAGATCAAGAATTGAAAAATGGGACCTCCTAAAACTGCAAAGCTTCTGTAAGGCAAAAGACACTGTCATTAGGGCAAAATGTCAACCAATGGATAGGAGACTTTTACTGACTGCTTCTATTTTGCGAGTGGTTACAGGACAGTTTAGGTGATTTAACTGGTCCTTATTTAACTAGTTCTGTCTAGAAAATTATCCATGTCATCTAGATTTTTCCAGCTTTGTTGAGTATAAGCTTTTGTAGTAGGATCTGATGATTTATTAATACTTCCTCAGTTTCTTTTGTTATGTCTCCCTTTTAATTTCTGATTTTATTAATTTGGATACTGTCTTTTTGCTCTCTAGTTAGTCTGGCTAAGGGTTTTTCTATCTTGTTGATTTTCTCCAAGAACCAGCTCCTCATTTTGTTGATTTTCTGTATACGTTCCTTTGCTTCTAATTTCAGCACTGAGTTTGATTATTTCCTGGTGTCTACTCCTCTTGGGTGTATTTGCTTCTTTTTGTTCTAGAGCTTTCAAATGTGCTGTCAAGCTGCTAGTGTATGCTTTCTCCAGTTTACTTTTGAAGGCACTCAGAGCTATGAGTTTTCTTCTTAGCACTGCTTTCCTTGTGTCCCATAAGATTGGGTATGTTATACCTTCATTTTCATTAAATTTTAAAAATTCTTTAATTTCTTCCTTTATTTCTTCTTTGACCAATTTATCGTTGAGTAGAGCGTTGTTCAACTTCCATGTGTATGTGGGCTATCTGTTGTTTTTGTTGTTATTGAAGACCAGCCTTAGTCCATTGTGATCTGATAGAATGTATGGGATTATTTTCATCTTCTTTTATCTGTTGAGGCCTGTTTTGTGATTGATTATATGGTCAATTTGGAGATGGAACCACAAGGTTTTGAGAAGAAGGTATATTCTTTTTAGGATGAAATGTTCTATCGATATCTGTTAAATCCATTTTGTTCATAACTTCTGTTAGTTTCACCGTGTGTCTGTTTAGTTTCCGTTTATATGTCCATTCCTAAGAGTGGTCTGTTGAAGTCTCCCACTATTATTGTGTGAAGTTCAATTTACACTTTGAGATTTAGTAAAACTTATTTTATGAACTTAGGTACCCTTGAATTTGGAGTATAGATATTCAGAATTGAGAGTTCATCTTCGTATATTTTTCCTTTGATGAGTATGAGGTGTCCTTCCTTATTTTTTTGATAACTTTTGGTTGAAAGTCAATTTTATTTGATATTAGAATGTATACTCCCGTGTGTTTCTTGGGACCATTTGCTTAGAAAATTATTTTCCAGCCTTTTTCTCTGAGGAAGTGTCTGTCTTTGTCTCTGAGGTTTGTTTCCTGTATACAGTAATATGGGGGTCCTGTTCACAAATCCAGTCTATGTCTTCTTATTGGGGAATTGAGTCTATTGATATTAAGAGGTATTAAGGACCAATGATTGTTGGTTCTTGTTATTTTGTTGGTAGAGTTAGAGTTATGTTTATGACACTATCTTCTTTTGGACTTGTTGAAAGAAGATTAATTTCTTGCTTATTCTTGGGTTCGGTTCATTTTCCTTCCTTGCATTGGACTTCTCCATCTATTATCCTTTGTAGGGCGGGATTTATGGAAAGATATTGTTTAAATTTGGTTTTATCATGGAATATCTCATTTTTTCATCTATGGTAATTGAGAGTTTTGCTGGGTATAGTAGCCTTGGCTGGCAGTTGTGTTCATTTATGGTCTGTATGGCATCTGCCCGTGATCTTCTGGCCTTCATAGTTTCTGGCGAAAAGTCTGGTGTGATTCTGATAGGTCTGCCTTTATATGTTACTTGACCTTATTCCCTTACTGCTTTTAATATTCTTTCTTTGTTTTGTGCATTTGGTGTTTTCATAATTATGTGCTCTAAGGAGTTTCTCTTTGGTTCCAGTCTATTTGGTGTTCTGAAGGCTTCTTGTATGTTCATGGGCATCTCTTTCTTTAGGTTAGGGAGATTTTCTTCTATAATTTTGTTGAAGATATTTACTGACCCATTGAATTGGGAACCTTTTTTTCTCTTCTTTTCCTATTGTCCTTCCATTTGGTTTTCTCATTGTGTCCTGGGTTTCCTGAATGTTTTGGGTTAGAAGCTTTTTGCATTTTGCAGTTCCTTTGACTGGTGTGTCAGTGTTTTCTATGGCATTTTCTGTCCCTGAGATGCTCTCTTTTATCTCTCTTATTCTGTTGGTGATGTTACATGTTTGATTTCTGATCTCTTTGCCAAGTAATCTATCTCCAGGTTTGTCTCCCTTTGTGACATTTTTATTGTTTCTATTTCCATTGTTATATCCTGGATGGTTTTGTTCAAGTCCTTCACCTAGTTGGTTGTGTTTTCCTGTAATTCTTTCAGGGATTTTGTGTTTCTTCTTTAAGGGCTTCTGCCTGTTTACCTGTTTTCTAGTGTATTTCTTTAAAGGACTTTTTTATGTCCTTCTTAAAGTGCTTTATCATCATCATGAGATATGATTTAAATCAGAATCTTGCCTTTCAGATGTGTTGGTGTTTCCAAGGCTTGCTGTGCTGGGCCAACTGGGTTCTGATGATGCCAAATAGCCTTGGTTTCTGTTGCTCATGTTCTTGTGCTCGCCTCTCACCATCTGGTGATTTCTGGTGTTAGCTGGTCTCTGACTGGAGCTTGTCCCATTTATGAGTCTGTGAACCTATGCTCTTATGTGTTTCAGCACTCCTGGTAGTCCAGCTCTCTCAGGGCCAGACTGGGGGTGTGGGCAGAAAGTGTGGAACAGAGTTAGTGCTGGGGAGCAAATGGAAACTGGAAGGAATATTGTCCCTGGCTGCTCTGTGGTCCCTGTGTCTTGTGGACTCTTGGTTGGTCCCACTTCAGCCAGGTATGGGAGCAGTAGTGGTGGTCTCATGTGTAATTTTAAGGGTTTCAGCATTCCGGGGAGATCAGATTTCTCCAGGTAGTCTTTGGGTGCAGAGGGCTGTGGCACAGGGTTCTGAAGGAAGTTCTTTAAATTTTCAAAAGTTACAAAAGATGGAAAACTATATCCATAGGAAGAGATAAAAGCAACAGGAATGATAAGTTGGTAGAATATTTCAAAAAAAAATACTCTTTGTATTATTTAAAGTCAACTACATGTTTAAATAAAAACTAAATTTAATTGTTTTGTTTTTTAACATTATAGTCTAAATAAGTGATAGTAATAACATGATGGTGGTGAAGATATGACATTTTTACCAATCATGACAATATATTCTTTGTTTTAATTTGTGTATTTAATCATACTGCAAAAAGATGATGATAAATAGATTAAACTAAGCACAACTATAGAAGTAAAACAAAGAGTTATAACTAGGAATCCAAAACAAGTTTGCAAATGTGCTGTGGAAATTACTGGATTAATCCAAAAGAAAAATTCTAATTGGTGAACATTGCATATTCCACTAATCTTCATGTATTTATGTATATACCTATCCTTAACTCTACAGTCTGGATAGCTCTGTATTTTTTTTCTTGTTGTTTGTTTCTGTTACATGTTTTTTTTACCTCCAATTATTTGCATCCAATAATTTTTATAAAATAATGAAGCAAGACAGAATTACATTTCGTAGGCTGGGGAGAAATTTCACAGGATAAAGTTACTGGCTGCCAAGTATGACAGCCTTAGTTAGATCCCTGAGAACCCCATGCTGTAAGGAGCAAACTTACTCCTACACGCTCTCCTGTGCTTCTACACAATGCTACAATATCTGTGCCTCCCCATATATATGCACATTTACACGGCCACACACACTTGCACACTCATATAAATTAAAAATTAAAAAAACTGAAAGCTAATTGAGAAAGAATCACATTTTATATTCAAAGTGTATCCTTCATATGCAAATGTGCATATCAAAATTGAAGGATGTAAAAATGTATAGATACTACAAGTGTCAAGAATACAATAAAATGATGTCAAGATTAAACCAAAACAAAAATTTAAAAAGTAAGATTGTTGAAAAGAATAGGTATATATCTTGACAAAATGTGATCATATTCAAAAACATAAATAATTGTATATGCATTTATCAAAAGACCTTCCAAATACCAGAACAAAGTCTCACAGCTAAAATGGAAATATAGGCAATCTACTATCATATGGTGACACCATAGCTGCCTTATTAGTGATAGTTAACTAAGGAAATAATGAAAATAAAAAGCATGGGTGATAACAATTTTGCTGACTATGGAGACACAACGAAAATTCTCCACAGACACTTATGTGTGGGACTCCCATATCCTTCACAGGCTCTAAATACAGTCTGAAATGTTTCTTCAATTACATATGTGTGTATTGTCATGATAGAAGAGTCAATTACTTATCTCCAATGACCTGTCCTACAGTTCATGTCAAAAGAAAAAATGATAAAATATCTTTTAAAATAAATTAATTAAAATTGAAATTAAACATACTAAACATAAGATATAACAAAAACAATAATAAAAGCAAGTTTATAGCAATAAAAACTCACACCAAACGTTAGAGAGATTTTAAGGAAATGGCCTACCAATAAAATTAAAGTTGCATGACACAACAGGAATATACCAAAGGTTGGAAAAGGGTGAGTAGAATAGGAACAGTTGGTACATGGTTAGCAGATATAGAACTGCATTTAGATACCAGGAGTAACACCTAATATTTCATAGCATAGTTGGTTGACAATTATTGAAAACAATGGCATGTTTTAAAATCCTTAATAGAGAGAATTCAATATATTCTCAATACAAAGAATGGTAGATGTCTGAGATGCTATGTTTGAATTAAATGCACTTAATTAACAATTTTCCAGAGTAAATAACAAATACTAAATACATTGATGTGCATGTCAAGGTATGCAACATTTGATATTGCTAATATGTTAAGTGTCTCCTACTTGATTTATAGACTCAGTATAATTCATGCAAAATTCCATCGTAACAGAAATTAACATAAGAACTTTTTTGGTAGTGCTTTGAGTTGAACCCAGTGTCATGGTAGGATAGGCAAGCTCTAAGCTACATTTTGAGCATAAAAAAAGTTTATTGTAAGAATAGAAAGAACTGTAAGAGCCGAAATAATGTTTCAAATAAAAACAAAGTTAGTGAAGCAATGCTTACTGACTGCAAACCTTGATATAATGATAGAGTATAGAGTGTAAAGAGTGTAGAGTTACATAAGGACAGATGAACAAATTGTAAATCAGAATTGAGACACCAAAGCTCATAAAAAGAGGATCAGTTCAAAGTTTGAAAGTAATGACAAGACAATACAAGAAAAGAGGCCCTTAACACAAATTGTGCTGGAGCAATTGGTCAACATATAACAATCAACCAATCTTGAGCCCTAGTTCACAACATATATAAAAACAGAGAAGGTAAGATACGTATCACAATTGTATGCTTGACAATTAAAGCCATAGAGAATTGAAATGAAATTATGAAATCATACTTTTGTAATTTTGAGAAAACCTAATCATAATGACAAGAACACTAATTATAAAATTTAAAAACAATAATTTACATACCAAGAAAGCTGGCACAGAAAAAAAGAAATTGCTACTCCAATTCCATATATCTGAAAAAGATTACATGTGGCAGATATAACAAATGCTTACAAACCCACAGTTAATAGAATCAGCATAATAGTTTCTCCAATATTTTGAAAAGACATGTCACAGAGAATGATCCATTTGTTACTGTATAATTGACACATATAATATTACACATATTTAGTGGAAGTTATCAAGTAATTTGGTTTCCAGCTTGGACACTTTGGTACAGGTAAGTTATGAACTGAGGCCCAATGTATATTCATGCCAGGCTCTGACTTCAGCTTTCATTCTGTCAGTTTAAAACTTTCAAACTTTTTATATACTTTATGCTACCTTTAATCTACTTTACATTTTAAGGTTAGTCCACCTTCCAGCGTGTGTGTGTGTGTGTGTGTGTGTGTGTGTGTGTGTGTGTGTGTGTGTACACATTTCAAAGGCAAAGGCTTATTTTTTAAGGCTTATTTCTAATTGAAGCTTCTCGGTCACTATTTTTTCAAGCCGTGTAAACTTGAGAGGTGAAGCCTAGAGTGATGTCTTCAGGTCATGAGGGTCCTACCACTAAGGAACGAACACTGAGATTCTCTACACACTTGCTCCCAGTCTATCTTCCTGGGCACAGCGTGAGTTACTTTGTCTTAGGGGGTGCTCTTGCCAGGACTGAGGAGTCCAAGTGTCCATGAATGGAATTTCCTAAAACCATAAGCCCAAATACATTTTCTTACTAGAAGTTATCTTGGGTATTTGTTACCATAGCAAGCTGACTAACACATTGTATATATGTGTAGTTTTCAACATGAGAAATGAGATCTATTAATGAAGACTTTGGAATTAGAACACAATAATTTTATGGATTTCCAATGCTAATATCTGCCTTGTAAGATTATCACAGAACAGGAAAACTTTTATAGCCCCATCAGCATAATTTAGTAACAGTTTTTTCTCTTTGAGCTGACATTACCCAGAGAAAGATCTCACTTTGTCATTAGTGGATATGGGTCTGGCTCACTGGCAGAAAGAATAACAAAGTATCTATTGATTTCCGTTAGCAAGTTGAAAACATTACCATCATTAGCTCCTGGGCCTCAGATCATTTCAGGTTTGGCCTCTCAGAGCAAGTCCCCTGTAACTCCCTTCAGTTTGTCACCTTGTTAATAGAGCTCTTCTTCTCTTTTTGTTTTTATCTGAACTATAAGAGCAACGGTGTAATCTAATATAAATGTTTTATGAAGTAGTATTGTCAGCTACTGATGTTTTACAGAGATGCACACTGGGTGGTATAATTATTTAAAGTTTAAAATGTTCTGTACAGAACTCCACTTTAATAAGCATTTCAGAAGTTGAATAGATGAAGTTCAAAGGACAAACACTTTTTAAACAAAATTATTCATTTCATTTCCCATGTTTTAAATGATTAGTTGAAAGCTGCTATTCTAGCTAAAAAGGATCTCCTTTGTCATAATTGTTAATACAATTAACTGCAATGTAATATCTACTGGTTTGAATAATAATCATACACATTAATGAGGTATATGCTAATTTTTATCCTCAGACATCAATTTCCCAGATAAAAGCACACACACAAAAAGACTGCATTTTCCTTTAATTCAAATTCATACAAATATTTGTTTACTTGGCTTATTATACATATTAACTAATATATGAGTATATTAAAATCATGTTTTAAAATTCCCTTTATTCAACTCTTGTTTGCTTTATGAGATTCAAAGGAAAACCAAACAGGGGCTGATCATTTTAACATGTCAACTGACTCCCTTTTGCTATATGGAAGATAATCTAGGATGGACTATTTTTTTATTTGGCAGTGCATTAATCATAGGTAGAATGTGAGAGAGTCTCAGAAATGTATGATAGGAGAAAACCCAGAAAACCTCTTTTGATGGTTGAGTGGCTCTGAGGCGAATGAAGGAGACCCTGTGACTCTAGCCTATCCTTATTCTTATATTTTTAAAAAATTGGAAAAAAAATATTTGCCTTCTAAATTTTCAATTGACAAATACACATTGTATGATTACTATGACAGGGCATAATGTTTATTATATTTGGTATATATATCATATATACACATGACATGGCATAGACAGATTAAATGGGTACAATCGACACACTCATTTGGTTTTTTTGTTTGTTTTTGTTTGTTTTGTTTTTTTTTTCCCCGGAGCTGGGGACTGAACCCAGGGCCTTGCGCTTGCTAGGCAAGCGCTCTACCACTGAGCTAAATCCCCAACCCGACACACTCATTTGTTAGAAGTTTTGAAATACGCAATGAATAATTCTTAACTAGTTATGCTGTATACTAGACTTCAAAACTCAACTAAAACTTTGTACTTTTTAACCATTAGAAAATCTCCCCTTTAAATGTACCTGCAAATCCCTTTGGAAAGTAGTTTAAAACTTAAATACAAATAAACATACTTGAGCAGAAAACAGTAAGGTTTTGTACTATAGACTGTGTAGGATATCATTTCGTTTAAAAGATTGGAATTGATGATAAACTGTTTAAAATAAATTTGACAAGAGGAAGATTATTAGATATTGTAAAGATAACTTATCCTGGCACATATCCATGAAGGTAGATGCAGAAGAATGGTAAGGAGAAATACTAAAATAATATCGGTGCTAGAACTGTATCTCATCTATTTAGCTACATGGAGAACATGAAAAAAATAGTTTTAGTACTTTCCCTACAGCTGGGGTATTGTCCAAGTAAACTGTTCAAGGAAGCTAGTATTCGAAAAGTAAAGATCAATATCTCAGTGTAGTAAAGACAAAGTGAGGTGCTTAAAGAAGCAATCAGAGATAGGGTTTCTCTCAAATCATGATTGCTCAGTGTGCATTGCACATCAGCAAAATATTGCAAGCTGTGATTTGTGATAATTTTGTGGATTAAATGCTAAAATGCGGACTTGAATTCGACTGTAAAGTTAAGGTTGTATTCATAACTGGTTGAATAACTGAACTAAAACTCTTGATTGGTGGGTAATTATTAACCAGAATGTTATGTCTCTAGTGCCTTGCTACTAAACTCTGATGCTATTCTTTCTTATATATTGAATAATTGTCAGAATGAATTCACTGTTATAATAATCTTGCATGCAAATTTTTCTAATGATTTAGTTATAATATTGAAGATAGATAAGAATAATAAAAGACTCAAGAGTCAAATTTGCATCTGGAAATATGGCTTTGTGTGTAAAGTGCTTGCCTTGCAAACACAAGGACAAGTTTGAATCCCCTGAATGCACGTAAAAGCCGAGTGGGTGAGTTTTTCTGACTGTAATGCTAAATAAAGAATTCCTGGGGCCAGACGGATATCTAGACTGGCTCAAATAGCAAGTTTAAGTTCAGTGAGAGATGTTGCTCCAGTATAAGATGGAGAACTATCACAGATGACAAGAGGCATCAACTTTAAGCCTGCACATGAGTTTGAACCTGTATACAATGCATCTATACACATGGAGAACATGTGTACATATGTACATATATGCCACATGCATGCACATGAAAAAATAGGCATCAAATCTGTATAGTTTGGAAAGATGAACATAAAATAATGAGATGGAACTTAATGGCAATAATTATGTAGTTATAGTTAAATATAGAAATATTTATTGACTGACAGCATCATAACCCTGTTATGAAAAGGACACTAGGTGTTTCATTTTGTTCCCTACTCAACAGAAACCAATGGCATAACACAGTTGCTAAGAAAGAAAATGACATTCTTGAGTTGCATTAAAGCATGTACATGAAAATGGGTCATAGCATTACAAAAGCTCTATGTTAAGTTTTGTGTACTCTTTGTTATGATTGATGAACAATCAAGGTATAGAGTCTAGAGGAAAATATCTAGGAAATATGTCACATGAGATATGATAAAATAGGGCTATTAATTACAGAAGAGAAGAAAGTTAAAAATGCTACAACCACTCTATTTCAGAACTATTTCCTTGCAAAGAGGATTGAACCTCCTTTGCAAGTTTAATAGATTGGAAAACAGGAATGTAATGGAATGGAATTTATATTACTTACATTGGTTGTGAAGGAGAAAGACAATGAGACAAATAGCTAATTACATGCAAAATATCACTTAGAGAGGTAGTAATGCACAGTGAATAAAGTCCAACGTAACTTTGAATCACCAAACATACTGGCTGAACTTGAATTACCACAGGAATCTTTCGAGTGTTTGGCATGTTCATTTGTAAATTGGAGCTATCAATACATATTTTACTAGTAATTTTTAAGAAATAAATGAGATCACATGTACAAAGAAGAAGAAGACCTGACGGCTTGTTACATGATTTTGGAGATGCCATTCAACCTGCCAGAGCTTCATTTTCTCATTGGTTAATGTGGGAATTAAAGTATTTAATACAGTTATTATGAAAATTAAAAATAATTTAAAATGATGTTTATAAAGTGCCAGGAACATAGTAGGTTTTCTATATGTGCTTACTACATTGACTTTAATAGTCAGACCTTACAGAAAGAGAAATGTGCTACCTTTTGAAGTCATAAACTGCTTCATATCAGATGGCACATGACTGGAGGCATTATTAAGAGAGTCCTGAAGTGATAGTGACTAGGTAATATCAGGGCTTCTTAAACTTTGATTCATGGACCTGTTACTCCACACTTCTTAAGTCAAATTAAGCTAGTCTGGGAGGAGACCCGCGAACTTTGGTGACTACTAAATTACCTCCAACTGAAAGGTTAACGATCCTGTAAATGAGAGTTCAGTTCAGAAGTCATCAGCTTTGGGAATTCTGTCCAATGTGCTCTACTTCTTGTAATATTTCACATACTAATATGTTATTCTTTTCCCAAGTTTCTAATTTATTCACCTACACATTCATTAAATGGTTTCTTCACTACAGCAAATTCAAAATAAGATTGTAATTTGTCTTCATTCATTTATTTATCCATTAAGTTTAAGTGGAGTCACACGACACATGCAGTAGTCATAATTGATTGGTGTGTTAGGAAATTCATTGATCATGATACAGGTTTCCTGAGATGAGATAGCCTTGCATTTTACACCCTTTTCTGTTACCCTCATCAATGTTTTTCTGACATGTCTTCTCAAAGGTAGAGTTGCAGAATGAGACCTCTCACATCAAACAAGCCACACATTTAGATGGCTTTGTCCAAGCATCTTTTTTCTTGTAACATGTCAAGTTTCTGCTTGGAAAAAGGAAGAGGCAACTGCAAATAATGTTTCTTATTAAGCATTTGAAATATGAGAAAATATTATTTATATTATTTGCCTTTAAATTTGATAATGCAAAATTTTTGCTACATTTGTTATGTAGATTCACTTGTTTTTAAAGATTTTACTTTAAAATATTTGAAGACAGACATTTTGAAGTACAGAGAATGTGACTCACAGAAGAAATTGTCTTGTGCTTTGTAATAGTGAATATAATAAAGAAAATGTGATCAAGGAAAAAGAAGATATTGAACAAGACAGAACTCTTTTGAGCCAAAAATGTCAGCATTAGTGGAATAATACAAGGCTATAAGATCGTCTGTTGGGATCATATTTTATAAATATTTACTTCAGTTTTCAGGCATTTTGGGTATTATGGCTCCTTGTAGTTTTTTATGTTCTTGTAACATGGTCATGTATAAGCCAATTATGATAATGTGCTTCTTTTTTTTTTTAATGTCTTTTTTTTTTTTATTAATTTGAGTATTTTCTTATGTACATTTGTTTGTGTTATTCCTTTTCGGTTTCCGGCAAACATCCTTCCTCCCCTCTTCCTTGCTGGGTGTTCCCCCCCACCCTCCCCCCCATTGCCGTCCTCCCCGACAGTCTAGTTCACTGGGGTTCAGTATTAACAGGACCCAGGGCCCCTTCCACTGGTGCTCTTGCTAGGATATTCATTGCTACCTATGAGGCAGAGTCCAGGGTCAGTCCATGTATAGTCTTTAGGTAGTGGCTTAGTCCCTGGAAGCTCTGGTGGCTTGGGCATTGTTGTTCATATGGGTCTCAGGCCCCTTCATCTTCCAGTTCTTTCTCTGATTCCTTCAACGGGGGTCCTTCAGTTCAGTGGTTTGCTGGCATTCGCCTCTGTATTTGCTGTATTCTGGCTGTGTCTCTCAGGATCGATCTCACATCCGCTCCTGTCACCTGCACTTCTTTGCTTCATCCATCTTGGTCAAATTGGGTGGCTCTATATGTATGGGCCACATGTAGGTGTTCTGAATGGTGTTCCTTCAGTCTCTGTTTTTAATCTTTGCCTCTCTAGATAATGTGCTTCTTTATTGATGCCTTAAAGAGTCAATTTGAAGAATTTCAAAGGACAATTATGAAATCTATCTCTTTGTACTCTGTTGCATGATCTCTGTAAAATATTTGAGAATCAAGAAATATTTGGGTTTAAACAAAGAGATTTAAATGGAGGGGTTTTTTTTGTAACTAACAAATTCTTACAGGTTTGTAGAAACCTTTAGCTCTTAATTCTTCCCACTTGACTTTTTTTTTTTTTTTAGCATATCTTTGTTAAAGAAAGATATTCTTGGTTAGTCTTTGATAAGTAAACTTTGTCTTTTCATTTTTTTACATTATTTAATTTCAGAGAGTGTCTACATTTCAACAAGTTTAAGATAGATAATCTCTTGTTCAAAGTACCTAATTCTGCATTATTTCCCATTGTACTAAGGACTGAACAGAACACTAAATCAGATTTTTTTTGCATGCTCTGGAAGAAGCACTTAATTTTAACTGAATATCAAATCATTATAGGTAACAAAGATGGAGTGTACACAGAAGCACTTCTGAAAGAGTTATGATTCTGTTAGAATTATACTAATTTATTTTTCAAGGAAAGTATTCTCCTACAATTATTTTGATAAATTCCCTTAAAATGCTCCTCCTACTTTGCTTTACAGTTAGTATCCCGCTGGTAGTTAGTTGTTAATTTGTCACTTTTATTGCCTCATAGGAAGGAATAAGGTGAGAGCCATGCTCAAGATTTAGGAATGCCTGGGTTGGACCAAGTCCAGAGCATTTTCTTCTCTGTTTTAACTATCCCTAGGTCTAGGCCTGGAAGCTTCTAACCTCAGTACAATCTAATCTTCTTTAAGCCTGGACTTTGAAGGCTTTAGCTTCCAGTCTCTTTCTGTTAACCTAGGCCTATAATGTTTCAATCTCTGAGACTTACTGATGAATAAACTCACATTTTCTAGCTCTTTCTGAACTCTGGCTAGCTGATTCAACTCAGTTGTTCTGCCTTAAACTTTTCTCCAAGCAGTCTGATTCATATTGGCTTCTCTCATCTTCTGACAGGATTGTTCTCCTGGAAAAAACAGTCTCAGAACTCCCCCAACTGAACTACTGAACTCAATTGCTCCAAAATGAAGACTGCACACAATGAATTGAATTCTCTCTCCCCTGACTGCTCTTTAAGTAGCTTCTCTTGGCTGTCTGTTCTCTCAAGTGTCTACCCAATCTCTGATTCATTCTGTCAAATCATTCTTTGATTACTCACATTTTTGCCTCTCAAGTAGATGTCATTGTTTGGGCTTAAAGGTGTGTACTAAAGGTGTGTCTGTATTCCAGCCAGAGGCATCAAAGGTATGCATTCCAGCCAGAAGGATTAAAAGTGTATGATGTGTCTGAATTTCAGGTGTCTCATGTCTTTGAATGTGATCCCTTGCCAAAGAAGCTATGTTGCTGGATTAAAATTCCTCTACAGCTAGTATAGGCAGGTGCCAGTATAATAAAAATATTCATGGATAAAGAAGTTATTCTTTCCACATGCGACAAAAAGAATGTTGAAAAGGATCTCCAGATCCTCGGAGAACTCTGATGCCTGGTTTTAAACACTGATTAGGAAGAGGTCATGGGAGAAAGAGTGGGGGGGGGGAAGGAGGGAGGGAAAGAGGTGGAGGAGGGAGGGGGGAGAGAGGAGGGAGAGGGAGGGGGGGTAAGAGGGAAGAAGGAGAGCAAGAAAAGGAAGAGAGAAAGAGAGGGGGAAGAGGGAGAGAGAGGGAGAAGAGGGAGAGAGGGAGGGAGAGAACTGCGGGGGGGGGTTGGAGAGAGACCTCATGTATGACATTCCAAGCATGTAAAACACCTGTTCAGTTCATTCTTTGCTGCTGGATTTTCATTGACTAAATTTAATAGTCCTAGTCTGAGCTAAAACAATTGAATTCTATTACTCAGAAATGCATACTTACCTGAAGTATTTACTGTGCCACTCAATAATTTGGTCTCTAGAGACGTAAGATATTTATTTATTTGTTTATGTGTTTAAGTGTTTCTAAAACTTATGACTCATGGCTCTTTAAGATACTCCAAAATATCTGTTTGCTCTAGACCCAGAAATAAATCTTGTTTACCCTCTTCTCTAGTGCTCTCAGGAACCACGTGGGTAGTATGTTGTATATTCATATTTTTTAGCATTGTATCAGTAAAATTATCTCATACAATTTACTGAAATCAAAATACTTTATGTGCATGAAGTGCACACACTTGGTAATCTTTTTTGTGTCCGAATTCTTCCCTTCATGGCTTCTTAAATACCTATGAGCTAAAATCTTGAGGGAAGGCAAGAGACCTATTATATGTTCTGCTCTCATGGATTTTGCTCTCATATGATGTATGCTTAAAGTTACTGAAATGCAGGTTTTAATGAAGGTTTATTTTGTCATTACTGTAGTGTGATGATTATTTAAACCATTTTCTGTATCTTCCCCTTTACCAAGGAAAGTATATAATCATCTAAGAACTATCATATTTTGATATTTCTCCAGGTTTGGCCTCCAGATTTGTGGACTTGAAAAACCTTTAGTTTTGTGACATCTAATGATCTTGATCCCATTCTTTTTAACTGTTTTATTTTTTGAGAATTTTATACCTCAATTCTGTGTTTACATCATTTTTATTTATTCCTCTTTACCTTTGCCTCCACTACACTTTCTCAATTCAGTTATTTGCTCTATACATACATATATAGAGAGAGTATGGTGTGCCTACTTACTTACTGTTGCTGATATATATATTGTGTTTTAAGTTATCAGACACACTAAAGGTAGCTGTTGAAGGTGGAATCAAGAAAGAGAATGGAGAGTTCCTTTAAGAATGCATTCTAATGTCTTAGGTACCAGGCAAATGAGATATATGAAATTTGGAAATTTATGGCAACAAATCAGACACATGTATGCATGAGTAATTAATTAAGACCTCATGCCTCATTATAAGTTGAGAATAAAAGAATGAATGTATCTTTAAAGCATGCTATTTGTTTTAAAATTGAAATAACATATAGAATGTCAGTGGCTATTTCTAGCTACCCAACACAGTAAACAAAGTACAAATTTTTTTCTCACTAACATGATTCATTTCACCTTCTTTGTACCATGAAAGCGCACATTATAGTGGTGAATTAAAAGAATAATGAATGAAAAGTCAGGATAAAAAGCTCTTTTTCCCATTAATTATTTATTCATGTTATATCCCAATCATGCTGACCCCCTCCTCCTAGCCTCTCCTCATACCACAGCTCCTCTTAGTATCCCCTTTCCCTATCCTCTTCCCCTCTGAGAACAGGGAGGTTCACCTGAGTACCAACCTACTCTGGCATCCCAAGTCACTGCAGGAACAGACACATTCTTTCACACTGAAGGCAGACAAGGCAGGCTACTTAAAGGGAGAGGATCCACTGGCTGATAACAGAGTCAGGGTAAGCTCTGCTCCAGTTGTTGGGGAACCCATAGGGAAACCAAGCTACACATAGGCTACATCTTTGCAGGGGTCCTAGGTCTAGCCCTTTTATGTTCTTTGGTTGGTTGTTCAGACTCTGGGATCCCACAAGGATGCAGGTTAGTTGTCCTCTCGTACAGTCACTATCCTCTGCATTCATCAATCCTTCCCGCAACTTTTCCATAAGACTTCTAGAACTCTACTAATGTTTGGATATGGGTCTCTGCATCTGTTTCAGTCACCTGCTGGCTGGAACATCTCAGAGGACAGTTGTCCTAGGCTCCACTATGTAAGCATAGCAGAATATCATTAATAGTATCAGAGATGTGTTATTTCTCAGGGGATGGATCTTATCAGATAGAGGGCTAATATTCAAAATATATAAAAAAAAACGCAAGAAGTTAGACACCAATAAAGCAAATAACCCATTTTAAAATGGCACACAGAGCTAAACAGAGAATTCTCAACAGAGGAATTGCAAATGGCAGAGAAATACTTAAATGCTCAACATAGTCATCAGAGAAGTGCAAATCAAAATGACTCTGACTCCATCTTATACCTGACAGACCGGATAAGATCAAAAATACGAGTGGCAGCATATGCTGGTGAGGATGCGGGTGCAAACATGTACAACCACTCTGGAAATCAATTTGGTGTTTTCTCAGAAAATTGGGAGTAGTTCTACCTCAAGATTCAGCTATACCACTCCTGCGCATATATCAAAAGGATACTCTACCATACCACAGGAATACTTGGTCCACTATGTTTATAGCATCTTTATTTATAGTAGCTGGATACTGGAAACAACCCAGATGTCCTTCCTCCGAAGAATGGATAAAGAAAATCATTTATATAATAGTGTACAACTCAGCTATCAAAACAAAGAACATGATGAAATTTGTAGGCAAATGGGTTTAACAAGTGCCAAGAGATAATGAACCCCATTGATGACACTTTCTGACCAGGGTCTTATTTTATCTATCATCATATATAAGGAAGAACTATGTAAGACCCAAACATGTAAGTTATATATCTGCTTTGCTACGATTCTTGGAAAATCTGGGTCTCACAAATATAAGAGTTCCCACTTCCGTGCAGCTGCATTTGGTATGCGCCCAAGTGACTCTTCTTGAAGCACAGCATACTGTAAGTGTGGTGCTACTAGTCCATGATACAGGCAGCATGTGGCTCCCCTCAGCTTATTCTCAGTTCAACTGGGTGTTGAGGGGATCAAAAGAAAAAGTATTTATTGTGTCAAATGGCATTTCCTTTATTCGCCTTACTAGCAACAAGATATTCTTGTCCAACATACAGGAAGAAAGGGCTAGCCAAGCTTGCACCTGCCAGAAAAGTGCAATTTCCCAGCTTTCCAATGGATTTGACTCACGGTTGGGCAGATGTTTTTTGTGACTCTGCTGGAGTTTGAACTTTTACACAAAAGCAACAATAATAGAAAGCCCAAAGGACCCTGCTAAATTCATTACAAAAGCCAGGCATAGGAATGAGCTCTACCTGTGAGTAATGCAGTTACAAGTCTATGCCTGGAAGCCCATAATCACGCATCACACTCGCAAGCTTCAACCTGTCTTGTCTGCTGTGTGTGTCTGAAATCTCTACACTGATGTCGGACTTGGACAAAAATCTGTTCTTCTATAGGTTGTCTTGGTCTACAGAGGTTATTCTGCAACTGACAGGAAAGCAAGCATTCTAAAAATGCATGAGCTGTCAAAGCAGTGAACTTGCAATGACCTGGAGCATCAGAAACAGCAGTGCTTGTAGTGAGAGAAGCACCTTGCAAAATGGAGTTTGTATCTAAGACATGTCAACCCTGCATAGAGCTGGAGGAATGGGGCTGTGGGAAACACTTCAGCAAATGAGAGCAGATGATCTCTAAAGTATCTCTCTGTCTTCAATGTCTCTAAGCCCAGAAATTTAAATTTGGAGTTCAGAATTTGGTTCAATAAAGGGAAAGGTGTGGAATGTGTGGACAGGTAATGGGATGTGCCTTTTGAGGAAACGTGGAACGTGTTCCCTAGTAAAAAGCCATTGTGTGAAAACACAAAAGCACATAATTTTAACTACCCACTTCCAAAGAAATTAACCCAAAAATTTCAGCCAAAATTTAGTCCGTGGACTAGTAATTCTCAAGAACATGAAAATTTATTTTTTTTCTATTTTGGTGAAAATTTCAGATGAGACTCTGAGTTGAAATATCACTCAATGCATTATTAATAAGAGTCGTTGATTTTTCTTGTCTTTTTTTTCCTTAGAAAGATGAATCAAGCATAAGTAAATGCAAAGGTAAATATATTTTTCAGTACATTTTGAAGATACATTGGATTGTTTTTAGTGATTAGTCTTACATCATTATATATTTGTTTTGTTTTCTTAGAATGTCCTTTATTCTAGAGTGGAGTAGTATAATTATTCACCAAAAAATTCAAAAGCACAATGAGGGAATGGATCCTGTAGGGGAAGGAAACTAAAACCTGCCTTGTGGGACAGACAGTGCCAGGGACAACACAAAGTAATGGGGAGGGGCAGTGGTGTAAGCCAGAGAAAGACTTCACTTCTTGGAAGTGAAGAGAAGCACAAATTTCAAGGAATTCATTCTACTGCACCTGCCCTTTGGCCTGTGTTTCCGATTCTCCATAGATACTTACTTCTGACATGTAGGAAGAAGAGGAAGTCTCCATGGGGAGTTCTCCAGCATCTCACCATGGATCTTCCATTTCTTACAAGGTTTTAAATTAAAGCAAGAATTTATTCTGCATGACGCCTGAACTCCTCTCTTTACTCAAAGAGATGGTCTATTAAGAACAGTTTGGGCACAGTGGGAGGAAGTTGGACTGCAATTCCCTGGGCTCACCATTAATGGATAAATTGAATGCTTCTGTTTGGGGCGGTGAGACAGGGAGTATACGGTATCTTTTGTGAGAAAGACATTTAAATGAAAGATCTTTTAGATGACTGTATTTCAGCTCTTTGTGTAAGCAGCCAGGTGTTCCACAAGGTTCGAAGTCACTCTAGAGTAATGTGTAATTAAAGTGTGACAACTGAGCCGCTCTGCAGGCTTTTTTAGACATATTCACCAAAAACAACTCTGATGGGAAATTGGAGAAGCTAATGACCAGCACAGAGAACATGTTTACACTCTGTAGCTGAAGGAGACAGAGTTATGGCAAATGTCAGCTATGGTGAACTTGCAGAGCCCTGAAAGGCACAGTCAGAAAATAGAGAAATCTTTGTCTACATAGTCCTTTTCAGAATGGCGTAAAAGCCTTGTGAGTTTCCAAAGTATTTTATGTATGCTTTATCGTGCTGCAAATATAATACTTTGTTACATAAAAATCCAGTCCTAAGTAGTTTGAAATCTCCACACTCACAGTGTAAGTCCAGGTTTTATTTTTTAAGAAGCAGTTTTATGTATCATCAGTGTTAATGAAAACATTATGTTCAATTCCTAAGCTGAATTGTGGATTTGAGAGATGTCGTTCTAAGAACCATATGCTCATGTTCAAAACTGATGTCTTTGTATCTCCCCCTATTCAGGTCATGGAGATGTATAGAGGAAAATGCACATTTGGATGTGCATGCTATACTTTATCATTAAGGCTGATTATTTATAGAAGCAGAGAAAGCAGAGTGCTGTCAAAATGGTTTTAAATAAAATAAACGGGCAACTGCAGAAGGTATATTTTGTAGCAAGAAATACCCACCATAATCAGGATCCTTTATCCTGTAGCAAAAAAGCTGGTCCTGGCTGCCTGTGCAAGCAAAGCACTTTGGAGCAGCTGGACAAAATGCTGCAGGAGAGACGCAGCTGGGCTCTTCCTCTCTGGAGACTGAGATGGATCCCTCGGAGGCGGACTCAGCTGCTTACGAAACCCCCAGTGTACTTACAAACAGGCTCAGTTCTCCCAGTCAAACACACAGTATTTTGCAGAAAACAGATTTTTCCATCAGTCATAATATGAACTTTCTAGCCTGGCTGGAAAACAAAATAATCTCTTCCTAAAAAGGAACAGCAAATGTGGTTTATGTACCGATTAACGATATCACAAATATATTTTAAAGTGATGCTAACTGGTGTACTAGAGAGTAGTGTAGGATTGTGGTGACAAAGAATATAGGCTCTGCCACTACTTGGCTAGGTGAATGTACTCAGGTGTTGTCATTTCATTCAACCTCAGTGTATTCATATAAACTGGACATATTGACAATAAAAATGGAATCATATTTTATTATGAATGCTCATTTACAAATAAGCAGTATTTCTTAAAACAAGGAAAAAATTTATACTATAGGAGATACTCTTTATATATCCTTATGTACCTAACCTTCTCCCTTTTTTAACTCATTTGTCCGTCCAACTTCCTCTCAAATTCAACAAATCCCTTCTTATTGAAAAGTATCTCTCTGTCTCTGTCTCTGTCTCTGTCTCTCTGTCTCTCTGTCTCTCTCTCACACACACACACACACACACATACACACAAACACACACACGTTTTAGGGCTAACCATTTGGCACTGGATAATCATTTAGGCGTTTCTTTCCTGGGGCAGACTAATTCTTCCTCTCTAAGCAGTTAACAATTATCGGTTGGGGATTTAGCTCAGTGGTAAAGCTTGCCTAGGAAATTACAAGGCCTGGGTTCAGTCCCCAGCTCGAAAAAAAAAAAAAAAAAAAAAAAAAAAAAAAAAAAACCAATTATCTAGCTCCTCTAGTTCCTCATCTAGGGTTATAGCTTTGTGAAATTTCCTCCATCCATGTTTGTTTGTCAGCTGGTATCATTGTGAAGGCCTTTCTTATTCAAACATATTTTTGAGCTTTCCTGGATGTAGCTCCCTGTCACATATAGAAGACAGTTGGTTCACAGGAGATATCCTGGCCCTCTGGCTCTTACCATCTTTCTGCTCCTTTTTCAACATTATACCCTGAGCCTTAGGGTTAGGGGTTCTGGTGTAGATTGGAACCAAATCAGTTCTCTGATTTTTTTTTTAAACAGTTGTGGCTTTCTTTAATGATCTTTGTCTGACATAAAAAGAAGCTTATTTCATGAGAAGTGAAAGTTATACTTATCAGTGAATATAAGGATAGGCATTTTGAATAAAGTTAAATAAAATTATACTGTTTTAGGAAAATGGCTAGAGTAGGTTCTCATCTAAGGTTCATAACCATACCAACTACAGATAGTTTACTAGGCTTAAGGTATTAGAAATTAATTTTCTTCTATTGAGCAGTCCTTACATTTAATTGATTGGCTATAGGTTACACCCAAAGTATAAATGCCACCATCATACCCTTGGGAGTATCTTGCCATGCGTGTCATTTCTGTGGTCCATAGGCTTTATAGCTGGGGAGGACTTTTAATTGCTTTTCTTCATTGGCAGCTTGCATAGCTTCATATTCTAAGATAACCAGACCTTGGGGAAGAGGCTTTCAGGCAAGCTTCAGCTCCATCCCTCCAAGTCCTGTGTCCAAAATGTGTGTTTAGTAACAGGGACTTACATTTGAGTCCTGGGAGGCAATCCAGGAACCATGGCAATAGCCTACATTGTTTTGATAGTCTCTTGGTTTCCTCTGACCAACAACTTGAAGGGATGTTTTCGATGTCCTGAACTGAGAATTTAGTTAATCTTTTGCTATTGGCGGAGTGCACTTAAAATATATGTGTCTATTTATCTCTGTATCTATCTCTATATATGTATCTTTCTACATATCTACGTATCCATGTGTTTATCTGTTTATCTACATTTATCATCTATCTCCCCAGCTATCTATCTACACTTACACTACACATATACTAGTATGTTTTCCATTGATTTTTCTCATTCCAACTGTTATTTATCCATATTTCCTACGTCTTCTTCAGTAGTGCCTTCCAATTCCATTCCCAGATAAAACCTTCCTTCCATTTTCTCATTTTATTCTTTGTATCATCTGGACATCTGGATCCTACTATGTTCCTCTTTATGGTTCATTTTTCTATACCCTACATTGATCTCTTTAAACGTCCCTGTTTTCCGAGGTTACTCCAGGTTATACAGTCATATCTAAAGGTTCTGAGCTAGGAACAAAAAGTAATAGAGAACTACGACTGTGTTATCTCACTCAGTTTCACAGGTTCTTGTCCCATCTATTTACCTGATTATTTCATTACTTCGTTTTTCTTTATAGATGCATATTCTATTGTATTTCAGTAACTACGTTACATATTTGTTTTCTTTCTAGAGTCTTGTGACTGTGTATATCTCTCTCTTCATCCTGAAATATTGCTTCCAGTATTTTCTGTAGAGCTGATTTGATTTACATGACTTCTTTTAGCTTGTTTAAACCATGAGAAGCATTTCTTTCTTCACCAAATTAGGGCACATAGTTTTTCAGGGTACATTAGTCTAGGTTGGCAGTCATGGTCCTTTAGGCCTTAAAATGCCTCGTGGTTTTCAATGTTTCTCTTGAGAAATCAGCTGTTATTCTGACAGATTTTTCTGTGTGACTTGTGTTTTTGTCTTGAAGCTTTCAATGGTGTTCTGTTGTTCCTGTTCTGTACACTTAGTGTATGCTATGGGTGGGGCTTTTCTTTTCTGATCTTATTTATTTGTGTTCTATGTGCTTCCTGTATTTGTACAGGTATATCTATCTTTCTTTAGGGAAGTATTATTTTGTTGAAAATATAGTCTTTTGTCATGGAATGTTTGGCTTTTTCATCTTGACTCACATTTATATATTCCTCCTTGTGGTTTCCTTTATAAAAAAATTTTTCATATTCCTCACTTATCCCATATTTGTTCTTCTATTTTATTTTTGAGTCCTGATCATCTGTCTTCTGTTTGATCCATGATCCCGTCTACTCGTAAGGTAGAATTTTCTAATTAGCTATTGAGTTCTTCTAGTTCATCTTCATTTCAGCTTCAGTTTCCTTAAAGGTTTCTGTCTCTTTTCTGAAATTAGATTTCAAATTCCAACTTGTCTATACCATTTCAATCATCTTTCTGTCTGTATGTTCTTGAACATCACTGAGGCATTTATTGCTATTCTCCTTAAGTTCATTGAAATGCTTATTTATGTTTTCATTCGATGCCTTGATTTTTGGAGGAAATTTATAATTTTTCTTTTAAGTTCACTCTCTTGGGATTCATAGAGATAATTCTCACTGTAGAACATTTTGATAAGACTGGTGGGAGTAGGGATATAATGTCTTGAACCTAGTATATTTTGTTTGCTTGTTTGGTTGGTTGTATTTTTGCTTTGTTTGTCATAAGGTCTAGTCATATGGATTTCTTCAATTGGTTTTGTGTTGGGTGTGAAGTTCCAGGCAGTCTCTGGTTTTGTTCTTGCCCAAGCTTGGTGGATCTCATAAATTGAGATCAGATGTGAGGACCTGGCAGATCAAACCTTCTGATACTTGGTATTGATTTTATATTATAAGAACTAGGATTATTCCAATTCAGTGGTAAACCAGAGCAGCAGTAAATGTTCAAACAGCTGGATCTGTTTAGGCTTTTGTCTAAGACTGTGCTTCCTGATTCATGCCAGTGAGTAGAAGATCATCAATAGTGAGCCTGTGTCTTGGGCAATCACTGGACTAGGCTTACCTATAGGCTTTCTGACTTAGCTTATCTAAAGATTGGGGATAGATTGTATTATCAAAATTTCAGGGACTCACCATTCTTGGATGTTATGCAAATATGCAATCTTGGGGATTTGGATATGGTACAGGTAGAAAAGGGTTTGGGGGACTAACTTAACCTGGAGCAATGCAAATGATGTACAACCTGAGCAAAGCTTGGAAATGGATATGATATGGGTGGGCTTGTTCTGGTAGACTCACCAGACTGAGATATTATGCAGTATGTATATCTGAGACAGAGCTAGAGATTTGGAATAGCACAATCAAGGTAGGATCTGAAGGACTAATTAGACTTCAAGATATATGACAAAGGCTAGGCTTGGAAGTTGAATGTGTTGAGAGTGGTCTAGAATCAAGTAGACTTACCCAGGCTCAGCTAGCATACAAGTTATGTCAGCAGAGTTAGGTCTGAAAACTGAGCTGTTGGACTATGGTTAGGTGGCCTTACCAAAATAGACCAGAAAACAGAATGGGTGACCCAGGTGAGGCTTAGATGTTGGATATGGTGGAAGTAGTTTAGGGTCATGTGGAATCAGTAGGCTGGGCTTGTGCTCAGTATGTGTAACCAGGGCCACATTTGGGAATTACGAATGGTGCAGTGCCATGATGTCTCATCCTTTATTAGAGAACTTATAAGACATTGTTAAGGAAGGGCTAATCTGTTGTTTGGGCAATATTTATAGAGTCATGATTTGATTACTATGTAGAGTTAGGCATCATGGATAATCTATTTCAATATTCATTTTCCCTTTAAGTTTGGCACCTGACAGTGGGCAAGCCTCACTAATATCCTTTGATCAAATTATATACTTTGTTTTGATCCAAATATTACTCTTCCCATAGAATTTCAATCTCCATTTAGAAATCACAGATTATAATCATTTTCATATTTCTGCAAATAATGCTATCAATTAATATTTATTCACTCTTCTTTATAAATAGTGGAATACAATTTTTACTATGGTTAGCTTATGAAGTGTGAAATGCGCAATGGAATTTTCCAGTTATACTTGAGATAAAGACCATATTTGGTATGTGTACTCTTTTATCTTTCCATTTCTGTTTCTTGATGACAGTACAAATATTGTGGCCAGGATAGCCATATTGAATAATGAGGCAATCTTGAGTGTTAAACTATGCAAATTTTGATGGATCATAACATAAAAACTTATTCCTTCACTATCCCTGACCTCAAGCAGTATTACAGAGCAAAAGTGATAAAACCTATATGATATTAGTAGAGAGGCAGGTAGGTAGATAAATTGAATAAAATCAAAGACCTAGAAATGTGCCCACACACCTATGGTCACTTGATTTTTGACAGAGGAGGTAAAACCATCCAGTGGAAAAAGATAGCATTTTGAACAAAAATTAGCTGGTTCAGTTGGAGGTCAGCATGTAGAAGAATGCAAATCGACTGATTCTTACCACCCTGTACAAAGCTGAAGTCCAAGTAGATCAAGGACCTCCACATAAAACCAGACACACTCAAACTATTAGAAGAAAAAGTGGGGAAGAGCCTGGGGTACTGGGGAAAATATCCTGAACAAAACACCAATGGCTTATGGTGTAAGGTCAAGAATCGACAAATGGGATCTCATAAAATTGCTAAAGCTTCTGTAAGGCAAAGGATACTCATTAGGACAAAATGGCAACCAACAGATTGGGGAAAAAAATCTTTACCAATCCTACATCTGATAGAGGGCTAATATCCAATATATACAGAGAACTCAAGAAGTTAGACTCCAGAGAAGAAAATAACCCTATTAAAAATGGGGCACAGAGCTAAACAAATAATTCTCAACTGAGAAATATCGAATAGCCAAGAAGCACCTATAGAAATGTTTAACATCCTTAGTAATCAGGGAAATGCAAATTAAAACAACCCTGAGATTCCACCTCATATCAGTCAGAATGGCTAAGATCAAAAACTCAGGTGAGGCTGGTGAAGATATGGAGAAAGAGGAACACTCCTCCATTGTTGGTAGGATTGTAAGCTGGTACAATCACTCTAGAAATCAGTCTGGAGATTCCTCAGAAAATTGGACATTGTACTACCTGAGGACCCAGCTATACAACTCCTGGGCATATACCCAAAATGCTCCAATATACAGCAAAGACACTTGCTGCACTATGTTCATAGTAACCTTATTTGTAATAGCAAGAAGCTGGAAAGAAGCCAGATGCCCTTGAACAGAGGAATGGATACAGAAAATATGGTACATCTACACAATGGAGTATTGCTCAGGTATCAAAAAAATGATTTCATGAAATTCATAGGAAAATGGATGGAACTAGAAAATATCATTCTGAATGAGTTAACCCAAACGCAAAATTTCACACCTGCTATGCACTCATTGATAAGTAGATAATAGAGCAAAAGCACAGATTACTTAAGATACAATCCACAGACCACATGAAGCTCAAGAAGGACTACCAAAGTTCAGATACTTTGATCCTTCTTAAAAGGCCAACAATATTCATAGGAATGTGGAGACAAAGTTTGGGCAGAGAGACTATGAAGGAATGGCCATTTCAGGCCTGTCCCACCTGAAGGTCAACCCCCTATACATATAACCACCAAAACTAGACAATATTAATCAAAGCCAAGAAGTGCATGCTGACAGGGCCTGATATAGCTGTCTTGTGGATGCACTGCCAGGCATGTCAAATACAGAGGCAAATCCTAGCAATAAACCATTGCACTGAGCATGGGACCCCTGTTGGAGGAGTTAGAGAAAGGAACGAAGGAACTGAATGGGTTTGCAACTCCGCAGAACAACAATACCAACCAACTGGCACTCAGAACTAAACTACTACCCAAATTGGGACAGACCCCTCTTTAACTACATATGTAGCAGACCTTGTTGGGCATCAAGGCTGGACCCTCAATCTACAGGAATGTCAGGGTGGGGAGGCAGAAAGGGGGGTAGTTGGGGAGAGGAAACACCCTTGTAGAAGAAGGGGGGGGAAATGGGATAGGGGGCTTATGGACAGGAAACTGGGAAAGGGAACAACATTTGAAATGTAAATTAAAAATATCCAATAAAAAATTTTAAGTAAAAAAAAAAAACATGAAAAACAAAAACAAACCAAAAAACCAAAAGAGTCATTCCTTTTGAGCATCAAGTTTACATTATCATCTGTGAATTGCATACCATGAATCATATTTTACATTAAAAATTAATTTTTAAATCTTGAGTACAACAATGCTCTCAAATGCTCTTTTTGAGATGATATATCACCTTTCTGAGCATGATTTCACAAGAGTAAAAGCCAACCTAATAATAATCATGAAATGGTTATATTAGTTTCAAACAGAAGAGTATCAAAATTATGCTTTAAATACTGATTTATCATTGTGCTTGGTGAAGTTACATTTAACTCAGATTCTATGCCTTTACCTCCAAAATATGTCATTCAAATGAAAAATGTTGTTGATTTTTACCATACATTTTAAAAGAGAAATAATCAAAAATATCAATATAAGAAATTAAAAGACTTTATATAAATTATTTATATTTTTGACCCACAAATGATATCACCACTCTAGTTTAAAATGAGGAAGTTTAGGTATTAAAAGTAAAGTATAATCAAAACAGATATGAAGTATTGAAATCAGTATAAATCTTAAAACTGATATTGTCCAAAGTTCTATTGTACTAGGCTAAGTGGCACTTAACCTATAGTCTCAGCTACTTGAATGAGTGAAGCAGAAAAAAAATGGAGATTGTCACATTAAGTAAAATAATCCAGAATCAGAAGGATAAATATCATATTTTTCTGCAAATCTCATAAATTCAGATTTAAATTTATGTATACATATATGTATGAATATCCATACATACATGCAGACATGTGTGTGACATAAACATAAGAAATAAACTATATGAATGGAGGAAGAATTCAAAAGGGATGGGTGAGGATGAGGGCAATAGAATATATATTTGTATATTAGAAGGAGATATTATCTGGGGAGAAGAAGGAAACCAGAATATGGGGAGGAAGGTAAATGAAAGGTGAGGGATAATCTAGTTAACCTTAGTTGTCAATTTAATATAGCCTAGAATCACTTGGGAAAAAATGAGTCTCACTTGAGTATCTGTCTTTTTCAGTTGGTTTGCAGACATTTCTGTGGGCAGTTGTCTTGATTTTCTTGATGTATCAGGGTTTAGCCCACTTTGAACAGTGTCATCTTCTGTGCGCTGTACAAACTCTAGCCAAAAATAAACCTCTAAACAAACCAACGAGCAATGTTGCTTCATGTTTTTTTGCTTCAGCTTCCTTCTGTGATTTCCCCCAATGGTAAGCTGTGACCTGGAAGTGTAAGGCAAATGTATCATTTCCTCCCTAAGTTACTTTTAATCAGAATATTTTATCATAGCAACAAGCTAGATCCAGAGACAAATAAAAAAATGTTTAATGATAATGTGTATGTAAGAAAAATATCAAAATAAACCCATTAGTCTTCAAATATTAAAAAAAAATTTCTTTTCTAACTAGTAAAGAACAAAACAAAGACCATTACACATATCTTCTAAATCCTGTGCTTTTATAGTATAGTCACCCTTTTCTTAAACTATTTTAGGGCTTAAGAGGCTATAATATGATTTTCATCTCTATATTTTTTGTCATTTTGAGAATGCTTTATAAATGGGATCATGAATTAATAATGTCCTGAGATTAGAATTTATCCTTACCAAAATTTTGTTTAGATTCACCCAAGTTATTGTGTGTTATCCACACTCCTGATTTTTTATGGCTGATTTGTATTCTATAGGATGGACATACCTTTTGACAACTCACATGTTGAATTCAGCACATTGGCTCTGTTTTTAGTTTAGGAACATAGCAAATGAAGATTCTAGAAATAACGCTCTACATGTTTTGTGCAGATGTAAGTTTTCATTTCTCTGACAGAACTCCCTAGGAATAAAATTTTTAGGATTTGTGGTAGTTGTACATCTATTTTCCCTTAGTTGTTAGTTAATTAATTAATTAATTAATTTGAAACAGAGTGTCCTTCAGCCTCCTCTGCTAAATTGCTATGTAGCCTGTGCTAGCTCATTTTGTGTGTCAACTTGACATAAGCTGGAGTTAACACAGAGAAAGGAGCCTCCTTTGAGAAAATACCTCCATGACCCAGCTGTAAGGCATTTACTCAATTAGTGATCAAGTGAGGAGGGACCCTTGTGGGTGGTACCATCCCTGTGCTGGTAGTCTTGGGTTCTCTAAGAAAGCAAGATGAGCAAGTCAGGGAAAGCAAGCCAGTAAGCAACACCCCTCCATGTCCTGTGTATCAGCTCCTGCTTCCTGACCTGCTGGAGTTTCAGTCCTGACTTCCTTTGGTGATGAACAGCAACATGAAAGCATACGCTGAATAAATCCTTTCCTCCCCAACTTGCTTTTTGATCATGATTTTTGTGCAGGAATAGAAACCCTGTCTAATACAAGCCTGAAGATGATCTTGAACTTCAGTTTCTTCTGCCTTCACTCATGAAGTGCAAAGATTAAAGGGATGTACTACTCTGCTTTTATTGTGCAGAGGCTAACACTCAGGACTTTTGTGTATGCTAGGTAAATCTCTACTTCCTGAGTTACAGCTCCTTTGTCACACTGTCAAGCTAATTTTAAGAGTGCATATACATTTTGGTCCTATGATCTTTTGGTCAACAGGTGTTCTTTTCTTTGAGTTCCAAGATATCTCACTATTAAGAATTTTCTTGTTTATTTTACATATAATGTGAAAGATCTACTAGCTATAGATGGCAGGAAGGATAGAGAAATTTAGATGTAGTCCATCTTCCTAGATGTAGAATTTGTTCCTGTATTATATTTTTATGGTGAACATGAAAATCTCAGAATTTTAATATTCTTAATATTCTTAACATTCATACACATATATCTTCACGATGAATTAAACCATGATTTTAACAACTGAAACATACATTTTTGCTTTTAAATTAATGAAACAACATTATACAGTCACTGATATTTATGTATTTACTCAGTTAATTGAAGTCACTGTATTATACAGTTTAAAATATTGATGGCTTTAATAACCAATCTTCTTGCTTTTATTTCCAGCCATATCTTGACTTTCTACTTGGACTGCTCTTTTGCTACTTGTAGCCAATTCTGAACCAAAGCCCCAAAATCAGTGTCAGATTTTCAGTCTATTTTTTTTTTTAGAACAAAGATGTGCAATTTCAGATAAAGTGGGATAAGCATCAGATAAGCATCCACATACTTAATCAATGCTTAGTTGAATCAGCAGGCTTCCACAAGCTTTTGAGGCTTGTCCATCAAAAGAGATTTTCTTCTATCAGTATTTGATTTGATTCAAGCTAACCTGTTAACCCTTTATCCTTTGAGGGGAAAAACAGTTTATGACTAACAGGTTTTTGTCAGTACATGAGCCTTTCAAATATAGTTTAGTGCTATATTTACATTTTTGGCTAATAGCCTAATGTAGTGTTAAAGGACTCTTAAATACAGTTGAATTGCATAGTCCAAGATAAGGAATACAAGATGGCCTTTTCTTTTTGTCTTTTGGAAATTTTTATGTATATATCTCTCTATATATTATATATAATTTTACTCAAATATACCTACTTGTGTGCATGCACATGTATGCATGTATGATTTTTCAGACTATTGTGTGGTTTGTCAACTCTAGAAGAAAATAAAACATTTTTAAAAGGGCTTTTCATTAAGAAAGCTATAATTATGTACACATGGTTTATGGACAAATTCTAAGTTGGCTTTTGCAATTTGTTTGTTTTAACCAATAGTTAGAAAATAATACAGATATGATAAAACCAAAGATAAAAAAATAGTGTTACATTAGCATGGTCGTTTGGTCAGATTTAGTTAAACAATTGTTCTTTTTAGATGACAATACTCACTTAAATTGTGCCATATGCATTTGCCTCTGTACAAAATCCTCAATATTTCTTTGCACGCGCTGTGTTTGTGTGTGTGTGTGTGTGTGTGTGTGTGTGTATGTGCGCGCGCGCGCGCGCGCGTTTGTGTGTGCCTGTCCAGGAACTGAACTAATTTTGCTTCTGCTGTGAGGCAAATGTTTTTAATGCACTGAGCTATTTTGCTGCCCCTCTTATGTTTTTGACAAGATCTTTGGTATTACTTTTTTGTTTTGCACCAAGGGCAAGGATGTCCAGAGGGAGCATTTTTTTATCATTTAAAATTTGTCTTCTCCAATTTGGGGATTGGTTTGTTAAGGTCTTGTTTGTTTGTTTGTTTGTTTGTTTGTTTGTTTGTGTTGAAAGCCTGACATTTAGGGGTTGGGGATTTAGGCTCAGTGGTAGAGCACTTGCCTAGGAGCATAAGGCCCTGGGTTGGTCCCCAGCCCGAAAAAAAAAAAAAAAAAAAAAAAAAGCCCTGACATTTAATTGGTACTATTTATTAGTATTTTTTCAAAATAATAACAACAATGAAAGTCAACAGACTTGCCCTTCAAAACAATTTCGTGTCTTCCTTTTCACCTTTATTTTTCAATTTTGTCCTCCCCATCACTAAAGAATGTCAATCAGTTTTATGACACTGGAGTACAATAGAACCTTTCTTCTTTTAAGGAAGAAGGAAAACTGTAGTGACTTGAAGTTAAGATGTTACTAGAGCTGTGCTTCTTCATATTCAGATTATAAAATATGCTTCATTCTCCTCTCACCTCGCATGCATGCTTTATTGAATAGAAAAGGTACCAGCCCAGGCTACCCTACTACCCTCCATGACATAGGAAGGTTGCTTTTAATGATAAAACACAGCTGTTATGCCAAGTCCCTCTGCAAAAGACAGTGATCCCATTATTATCAGCTCATGCATGAAAAAGCAAGTCAAGGCATTCCTTGTGAAGGGGGTCAGTTAATTTATTCTCACTGCTCTTCCTTTTCTTTCTGTTCCTCTCTCTCCTTTCTTCTCCCTTCATCCTCCTCATCTTATTTCTTTATTAAGCAAATCATTTCACTTCCTCTTGCCAAGGTGGCCAATAGGATGCCTATCTCTGAAGTCAGTGTTCACACAGCTTAGCAACACTATGCTATTCTGTCACTAAGATCAAGTTTTTCTGTGGCATGATTTTTAGTGCCCAGTGTTCCCAGCATTTCTGTTCATTCCTTCTAGATCTTCCTGAAAGCTGAAAATTATTCTTATGTATTATTCTAATAGATAAGAAACTAACCCTTGCCTTTAACTTTCTATTATGTTGTTACCAGTGGAGGAAGAGCTTGCATTTTCCTAGTTTTGAATCAGAGTCTGCTCTTCAAGAATCCATCAGACTAGATCTTAGGAGTTTCTGTATGTTCTTTCCAAATGCTGCATTTACGTTCTCACCAGTTCAGCAGTCCCACTACTTGTTCTTTTTGTTTGATAGCAAAATGGGCAAAAAAAGACAGAGCAAATTCTCCTCGTGATTGCAACAGCAGTGCATCTGGGCATGTGTTCCTCTGCTCTCCTTTTGATCCTATAGTATAGACCTTGGCAGCCTTCCTTAGGGTCATGCCAACAGCTCATCCTGTTAAAATATGACTTGTTTGTAACAGATGAGGAGACTTGCTTGAGTTTACCAAGCATGTCCTTTAGTATTACTCAACTCTCTTCTAATAACACAGACTCTGTGCCTTCCTAAATGTATGGACATTCACAGTCTCCATTGTCTATTAAATGGAGACGGAAATGCTGGTTTTTATGATGTGACACACATCTCCCCAAAAACTTATGGTCTCCAATGAAACTAGGTACTTGGAATATATTTTCAATAGCATGTTCATGCCTGGCAGGTATCTAGAAGCCTCTGTGGGCTTTAAGAACTCACAAAACCATATTTCCTCCACTGGGATAATTCCTCCGTCCATCTTCTTACATTCTTCTGGGTCCAGCTTGTTTTGTAGGAAAAAAAAAAAAACACCTTCACAGTGAGATGATCTCATCTTGAAGCTGTACTTTTAAGAGAACATTTTGAAGAGTTATGCAGGGTAAAGACTGAAAGTCGTTGAAGTGGATCTTATCAAAAGTGCTTTTATTTGTGACTCCATCTGATACTTTTTTTTACAGGCAGAGCAAAGCTGCCAGTCAACTTTTGAACTAGAAGATAATAGTGCCTAACACTGTTTTTCAGTTCCATCAAAAGTCCATAGAGAACACTTCTCAGTTTGTTTTTTGTGTCCAGAAGACCTGTCTGTGGTCTCCATGTACTTCAGCAATATGAGAAGCACTAAGTACCTATTTTTTCCTGATCTTCACTTATCAAGTTTTATAAGCAGCTCTAGCTAGACTGTAAAAAGCCCAACAAGCATTTGAAGCCATTTTGGGTTCAGTGCTCAGGCTTGCTATAAGAGGCTGTAGCAGGACAGCCAAGGACACATTATTGATAGGTGCTTCATGAAGAAGCTTTCAAAATTTCTCCTCAGCCTCACTATTGATCTAATGGGTTTATTACTATTACTATTGTTATTATTTTCCATTACGCTAATGACAGGGTTTCTTTTTTTTCCATGATGCAGACAAAAGCCAGCACAGTGGTATCCTGGGATGACTGAATAATCAGGGCTGTCAATACATTCTTTTATAGGGGAAGATTATGCAGGATAGTGCCATCTTCACATCAGGTGTCCAGGAACATTGTCATTTTCATCATTCTTTGCCAGTGTCTGTGTGTGTGAATTGAAACTATGACTACATGACTCCCTTGGCACAAAAGTTGCTGTGTGCTGTGGGGTCTTTCTTTGTTCTGCTGCCTCTTACAGACTTTAATAGCCAGATCTATTTTTCATCACAGACATTGGGCAGAATTTTTATACCTTATGGTCACTTCATCAAAAGTCACTGTTCATTACTTCAATTGTGGCCACGAAAAGAGCAGGAGTCATATGTGTCTCCATGGACTGATAATACCGGGCCATTTTCTTCATCAGATTCTGTAATGTAGCCCCTAATACCTTATTATATTGATAATAGGTTGCACCACACACGACTCACACAATAAATTGCCTCTCAGACCCTTTGTTAAAATTTGCTGGAGTGAACTCCAGTAGTCTCAGAGTGCTTCAGTCACTACTAACTTCACATCCCGGCCCAGATCTTCTTTCCTCTTCTCTAGGAGTATGGCAGTCAAAATCCTGTTGGACTTCCCTGTAACTGCTCCATATAAATACACTAGCAGATGGAACAAATTGCTTCTGAATCTGGCACTTTGATGTTCTTTGAGCTGTCAGGACTTTTGACATTGGGTATCAAGTAAAGAATGAGTTCTGACCATTGCTTCACTGGGTTCTCTCTAAAGACAATGTCAGCAATGATAGGGAAGAAGCGTTAAGCCGGCAGGTTACTGTATTCAAAGCTTACAAAATTGCTCTTAATGTTTCTGTCAAACATTAGCATGAAATAGCAGTTCTTTTTGTGGGTATTGTGACTAGATGTTTGGATTCTTATATGTCACAGAGGACTAGATATGTACATGAGTTATACCCCTGTCTCTGAGTTTCTGGTGTTCTGGGAGAGTTCCAGTGTTATAACCTGACAAGTTATAGCACCCCAGTTAAGAAACTTCTAATTAGAGTAGTGGTAATAATACTTATTATGTCAAATCATTTCCAAGGTGAAGGTAGTGGCATCCGCTTTCACTCAAGTGAAACCTGGCCTCTCATCTGGCAGCTAGAATTAAGCTTAACAACTGGGAGTCAATGGCAATAGAAAATATGAAGAAGATCAGAGTCCCAGTTTTATTGCTCTGCTTGTTCTTGGCAGTATTTCATTATACGCGTCCCTCCTCAAGTCCACCCCATACATTCTTTGTTCTTTTCCTTTTTGTCAATGGCAGTTATTCCTCTCTCTTGGGCATGGGAACTTTTTAGTGGTGGTTTTACAGTGATTCTCCACCATTTCTAATGCTGCAACTCTTTAAGACAGTACCTCATGCTCTGGTGACCCCCAACCATAAAATTATTTCTTAATTCATAACTGTAATTTTATTATTGTCACGAATCTCAATATAAATGTCTAATATGAGACTAACTGACATGGAACCCCTGTGAAAAGGTAGTTCTACTGAAAAGGGGGTCATGATCCACAGATTTAAAACCACTGGCTTAGAGGCTACCTAGAGCTTGATTGATCAGAAGAGAAAGAAAAAAAGGGAGGCTGAGATTGAACAGGAGCTAATAGGGAGAGCTATGCTAAACTTTAGATTATAGAAACTAAAAGCTACAGCATGAATATCAGAGAGTATTCAGATGACTTAATACTATTTGTGGGACAATGCACAGATCATTATCTTGGCTGAGTGGTGATGATATCCTTTAACCTCGACTGTCTTAAGGATGTTATATTATAAACTTGGACAGTTGTGGTGGCACAACTTTTCATCTCAGCACGTGGAAGGCAGGCTTATGCCTGTAATGTCAAGAATGGCTTGGTCTACATTTTGAGTTCCATGCTAGATCTGGAACTACCAAGTGAGATCTTGTCTCTAAACAAAACACAACAAAACAAAACAAAGCCTATCATTCACACAAAATATATTCATTCTGTTTATGTGAGAGAACCTAAATTTCATTAAGTGCTCTAAAATTCAGATTGGTAGTGGGTTATTAAAAAAAATCAGAAAACATTTTTTATATGGTATAAAAGCACCATGTATCAGAGTTCTTAGTCAAAGTGGTAAAAGTCCCTAAAACTATTGCCAATGTCACCCATAATACATAAAAGTACAAGGACTGACTGGTTTGTCTCTAAATCTTACATTCATGAGACAGGAGTAGGATCTATATGTAATAAAATGTCATGTAAGTACCCACTTCAAATAAAGTTCAAGGTTTCAGGGGCAGAAAAAAAAATTAGGAGAAAAAAAGAAGAAAAAAGGACAAGTTTATTTTGCTTTGAAATGATCATAGTGTGTGTTGACATATCAGTATGATACAACTAGCTGGGAACAGAAATAATCTGGCAGGTAGGGAGAAATGTACAATAGCTCAAGGGCTTCCTCTTAGAAGGAGAAGGAAGATACGGATATGGTTCAGGGGTAAAAGTCAGGAAACAAGTACCAAATATATATCCTGGAGGAAAACAGTGATCATTAGGTAGGACTAGATAGGAAACAGATCCAGAATATACAGCTATGGAGATCGTTTGTATAAGGCATAAGCAAGCAAATAAACAACTGGTTCTTTATTTCATTGACAGATATGACTTTGGACAGATATGACATAAGAGTTCATAACTGTGAGCAGAGATGATCAGAAGGAGCTTCATTCAACAGCTGTCAGTTTGTGGCTGCAGATAAGGATGACAGAGAAATTAGAATATTTTTCATAGTAGACATGCAGATTATGTTTCCCAGTCTTGTCTAGAAAGTTTGTGGAATTGCTAAGTACTTTTTTTTAATCATATACTGATAGGTTTTAACTGTATGATATGATGTGCCCAGTATTCTCAAAGTGCTTAGGTAACTATCTTTGGAAAAATCACAGACGCAACATGAAATGTGTAGTCTGGAAATATCAATGATTCCATTGTTGCTATAGTATGTGCTTTCTGAAGAAGCCTACTTTAAAATTTGCATTGAAATTGGAAGATACTATAAGCTACTGGTGCACATTATTAAAGAACAAAGAAACAATATGTTCTAACAGTAATATAAAAGATAAACGAAAGGAATGTAATTTGTAATAAAATAATATGTACTTCAGTATGAGCAGAATCAGGAAAAACCTACCTTAACACATAATGAAGTAGACTGATGTTTAAAATTATAGACAAAATTACTATGCTATGCCAGCTACCAAGGGTGCCTTCATAGGTACCCAATAGCACAATATCCAAATATCATACGTATTATTGCTACTTATGACATGACTTTTTCTGAATGGTTGAAATGTATTTATTCAATTTTAAAAATAAAGAAAATATATTTCCTCTAATTATATTGTATATAATCCATTTTTATTTTACAATTATTCTATTTATATATTTAAATTCCTTTTATTGTTTGACAGTTTCATACACAAAAAGAATATATGAAAGTTTGAGGGGGAACTTGTTGGGAGTAAAGATTTTAGGAGGACAATGAGAGAGGGAAATGTGGGAGTGAAAATGACTATAAGCTCATTAAATAAAAGTAAAAGTTTTTCAAATGCATAAAAACATGTGGAGACATGTTTGGAATTCATTCAACCCATCTTTAGAAAACATTCACCAAGTGTCAGCTCCCATCCCAGACACTTAAGGTTAGCAAAATGAACAAAGGGGCAAGCATCTTTGTTGTCATGGAACAAAAAAAAAAAAAGAAAACTAGTTGGAGATAAAGAAAGAGATAGACAATAAACATGGTTGAAAGAAACAAAAAGAAAAACCATGTTAATATGATAGTATTTCAGGACAAAGCAGGGAAGGATAACATATTGGGATTGCCATGAGGTTATAGATGTTTGCAATTAAAGATAAATATGGTTGTGACAGTCTTTACTGAGAAGATGTTTTCATAAAATCTGCAAATAAGATGCTGCAAAGAGGACAGTCTAGTAAAATATATGCATTGGAAAGGTACACAACCTGAAATCCAAGAAGTAATTGCAGAAGGATCTTGATACTTTTGTTCAATTGACAATGACTTGGAAGCCATCATGGGATTATGAGTTGCAAAGTATCTAGTATAACTTGTCATTTAATTAGATATTGAGTTTAGAGTAATTGGGGTATGCAGTTAAAGGAGAAGACAAAGACTGAGTCAAAGTCCACCTCAGAAGTTATTGTAGTGATCCAGGCAAAAAAAACTGTAGTAAATAGAACAGGTTTTAAGAATGGGAGATGGTAAATTAATGAGATTATGAAAACGTTGGTTTGTTTGTGTGTTTACATTTAATTACTCTGTGTGTGTGTGTGTGTGTGTGTGTGTGTGTGTGTATTTGTCTATATTTGAATGTCTGAGTATACATGTACCATGATTTAGGTGTGAAGGTCAAAGGACAACTTTTGAGAGTCAGTTCTCTTATTTCACCATGTGGGAGTACTAGGATCAAGCTCAGATCATCAGGCTTGGTAATAAGTGCCCTTATCTGTGGAATAATCTCATCATTCTAGGATGAGTTTTAGGGTGCCAACAGGATTTTCTGATGAATTTGATGAAATTATAAGAAAAAGAGACATGGATAAATAGGGTTTCAAAGTTTTACTCAGAAAACTCCCAGATTCTGAAATTTGTCATTTACAGAAAATGGGAAAAGCTTTAGGTATGTTTATATTGCTTTGAAGAGATAACGTGGCCAAGGCAACTTATGGAAAAAAGAATTTGTGGCAGTCATCCAAAGCCTTCCCCAAAAGTCATAATTCCGCCAATAAGGTCACACCCCTAATCCTTCCCAAACAACTTTACAAACTAGGAACCAAACATTCAAACATATAAGAGTATAGGGAACACTTTCATTTAAACCACTACTGGAATAATTATAGTAATATGGAGTGGCAGAACAGGCGCAGCAAGCTCAATTAATAATTGTCTTGTATATTTCAGCATGTCTAGAATACCTGCTCCAAGTTCAATAGGGTTTCACACTAATTATGACAACATCATTTTCGTTGTATATTTCTAAATGTTTCAGGGGAAAGCTGAGAATAGTCTTTTTTGTGATTGGCATGCTGTTTTACAAAAGCATAGTTTCTAAAATGCTGAGTGAAATGTGTATTAACCTAGAGTATTATAATAATCCTCTGAACATTCTTTAAAAATGAGAAAAACTTATGACAATATCTCTATCTCTACATTTCAATTTTGATGCTTTTCTCAAATATCCTCTAAAAGCACTACCAGGTAGTTTTATATTTAGCCATTTCACCTTTAAAATTGGTGATGTGAATTTGAATTGTCAGATATTATCTAACTTTTTAAAAATTTGAAACAAAGCTGGAAAATGTATGGGATACAGAAAAGAAGAAAAATGTATACAGGTTTACTTTATTAGTTTCATAAAATATTTGTCTTATCTAGAAAATGGCTATAATCCAGAAACATGTATTCTCAGTGCGTGTTAGGGTGACAAATGGCTATCATTCATAAAAGGGAATTTCATCTACTGGAGTCTCAAAGGGTGTTTACTGGGATAAGATGTGGTAATATGATTTGCATGGGGTTCAAGAGGCCCTGAACTACATGTATATCACCACAAGGGAAGAAAAGAACACTGGCAAAAGTTTGAGTGAGTTTTCAACATTATGTTTGTGTGGCCTTTTTCTTTTGGTTTCCTTGCAAGAAGATTACTTTCTTGCTTTTTCTAGGGTATAATTTCCCTCCTTGTGTTGGAGTTTTCCATCTTTTTTCCTTTGTAGGGCTGGATTTGTAGAAAGATATTGTGTAAATTTGATTTTGTCATGGAATGTCTTTGTTTCTCCGTCTATGTTAATTGAGAGTTTTGCTGCATATGTTATCGTAAACTGGCATTCGTGTTCTCTTTGGGTGTGTATGACATCTGTTCAGGATCTTCTGACTTTTATAGTCTCTGGTGAGAAGTCTGGTGTAATTCTGATAGGCCTGCCTTTATAAAAATTACTTTTCTTTCTTTTTCTTTTCTTTTTTTTTTATTAACTTGGTATTTCTTATATACATTTCATGTTATTCCCTTTCCGGTTTTCGAACAAACATCCCCTAATCCTCCCCTTCCCTTCTTTGGGTGTTCCCCCCCATCCTCCCCATTGCCCTCCCCCCAGCAATCCCCAACAATCGTTCACTGGGGGTTCCAGTCTTAGCAGGACCAGGGCTTCCCCTTCCACTGGTGCTCTTACTAGGATATTCATTGCTACCTATGAGGTCAGGGTCCAGGGTCAGTCCATGTATAGTCTTTTAGGTAGTGGCTTAGTCCCTGGAGCTCTGGTTGCTTGGCATTGTTGTTCATAAGGGTCTCGAGCCTTCAAGCTCTTCAGTTCTTTCTCTGATTCCTTCAACAGGGTCCTATTCTCCAGTTCAGTGGATAAATTAATTTTCTTTTTACTGCTTTTAATATTCTTTCCTTATTTTGTGCGTTTGGTGTTTTGACTATTTTGTGGTGGGAGAATTTTTTCTTGTCAATTTATTTAAATTCTTTAGGCTTCTTGTATGATTAAGGGCATTTCTTTCTATATACTAGGGAAGTTTTCATCTGTAATTTTGTTGAAGTTATTTGTTGGCCCTTTTTACCCTTTGGCCTTTTTGTCCACCCCTCCCCCATTGCTGCCCTCTCCCCAACAGTCTAGTTCACTAGGGGTTCAGTCTTAGCAGGACCCAGGGCTTCCCCTTCCACTGGTGCTCTTACTAGGATATTCATTTGCAACCTCTGAGGTCAGAGTCCAGGGTCAGTCCATGTATAGTCTTTGGGTAGTGGCTTAGTCCCTGGAACTCTGGTTGGTTGGCATTGCTGTACATATGGGGTCTCGAGCTCCTTCAAGCTCTTCCAGTTCTTTCTCTGATTCCTTCAACAGGGGTCCTGTTCTCAGTTCAGTGGTTTCCTGCTGGCATATCGCCTCTGTATTTGCTGTATTCTGGCTGTGTCTCTCATGGCGATCTGCATTCACATTTTGATCATCCGTCTTGAGTTTCATTTGTTCTAGGCATCTAGGGTAATTCAAGCATTTGGGCTAATAGCCACTTATCAATGAGTACATACCATGTATGTCTTTCTGTGATTAGGTTAGCTCACTCAGGATGATAGTTTTCCAGTTCAACCATTTGCCTACAATTTCACAAAGTCATTGTTTTTTTGATAGCTGAGTAATATTCCATTGTGTAGATGTACCACATTTTCTGTATCCATTCCTCTGTTGAAGGGCATCTGGGTTCTTTCCAGCTTCTGGCTATTATAAATAAGGCTGCGATGAACATAGTGGACCGTGTCTTTTTTATATGTTGGGGCATCTTTTGGGTATATGCCCAGGAGGGTATAGCTGGATCCTCAGGCAGTTCAATGTCCAATTTTCTGAGGAACCTCCAGACTGATTTCCAGAATGGTTGTAGCAGTCTGCAACCCACCAACAATGGAGGAGTGTTCCCCTTTCTCCACATCCTCGCCAGCATTTGCTGTCACCTGAGTTTTTGATCTTAGCCATTCTCACTGGTGTGAGGTGAAATCTCAGGGTTGTTTTGATTTGCATTTCCCTTATGACTAACGATGTTGAACATTTCTTTAGGTGTTTCTCAGCCATTCGGCATTCCTCAGCTGTGAATTCTCTGTTTAGCTCTGAACCCCATTTTTTAATAGGGTTATTTGTCTCCCTGCTGTCTAACTTCTTCGTTCTTTGTATATTTTGGATATAAGCCCTCTATCTGTTGTAGGATTGGTAAAGATCTTTTCCCAATCTGTTGGTTGCCGTTTTGTCCTAACCACAGTGTCCTTTGCCTTACAGAAGCTTTGCAGTTTTATGAGATCCCATTTGTCGATTCTTGATCTTAGAGCATAAGCCATTGGTGTTTTGTTCAGGAAATTTTTTCCAGTGCCCATGTGTTCCAAATGCTTCCCTAGTTTTTCTTCTATTAGTTTGAGTGTATCTGGTTTGATGTGGAGGTCCTTGATCCACTTGGACTTAAGCTTTGTACAGGGTGATAAGCATGGATCGATCTGCATTCTTCTACGTGTTGACCTCCAGTTGAACCAGCACCATTTGCTGAAAATGCTATCTTTTTTCCATTGGATGGTTTTGGCTCCTTTGTCAAAATCAAGTGCCCATAGGTGTGTGGGTTCATTTCTGGGTCTTCAATTCTGTTCCATTGGTCTATCTGTCTGTCTCTGTACCAATACCATGCAGTTTTTCACTATTGCTCTGTAATACTGCTTGAGATCTGGGATAGTGATTCCCCTGAAGTCCTTTTATTGTTGAGGATAGTTTTAGCTATCCTGGGTTTTTTATTATTCAGATGAATTTGCAAATTGTTCTGTCTAACTCTTTGAAGAATTGGATTGGTATTTTGATGGGGATTGCATTGAATCTGTAGATAAGCTTTTTGGTAGAATGGCCATTTTTTACTATATAATCCTGCCAATCCATGAGCATGGGAGATCTTTCCATCTTCTGAGATCTTCTTCAATTTCTTTCTTCAGAGTCTTGAAGTTCTTATTGTACAGATCTTTCCTTGCTTGGTTAAAGTCACCCCGGTACTTTATATTATTTGGATCTATTATGAAGGGTGTCGTTTCCCTAATTTCTTTCTCGGCTTGTTTCTCATTTGTGTAGAGGAAGGCTACTGATTTATTTGAGTTAATTTTATACCCAGCCACTTTGCTGAAGTTGTTTATCAGATTTAGTAGTTCTCTGGTGGAACTTTTGGGATCACTTAAATATACTATCATATCATCTGTCAATAGTGATATTTTGACTTCTTTTTTTCGATCTGTATCCCCTTGACCTCCTTTTGTTGTCTTATTGCTCTGGCTAGAACTTCAAGAACTATATTGAATAAGTAGGGAGAGAGTGGGCAGCCTTGTCTAGTCCCTGATTTTAGTGGGATTGCTTCAAGTTTCTCTCCATTTAGTTTAATGTTAGCAACTGGTTTGCTGTATATAGCTTTTACTATGTTTAGGTATGGGCCTTGAATTCCTATTCTTTCCAGGACTTTTATCATGAAGGGGTGTTGAATTTTGTCAAATGCTTTCTCAGCATCTAATGAAATGATCATGTGGTTTTGTTCTTTCAGTTTGTTTATATAATGGATCACGTTGATGGTTTTCCGTATATTAAACCATCCCTGCATGCCTGGGATGAAGCCTACTTGATCATGGTGGATGATTGTTTTGATGTGCTCTTGGATTCGGTTTGCCAGAATTTTATTGAGTATTTTTGCATCGATATTCATAAGGGAAATTGGTCTGAAGTTCTCTTTCTTTGTTGGGTCTTTGTGTGGTTTAGGTATAAGAGTAATTGTGCTCCATCTGTTTCAATTTTGTGGAATAGTTTGGATAATATTGGTATGAGGTCTTCTATGAAGGTCTGATAAATTCTGCACTAAAACCGTCTCTGGACCTGGGCTCTTTTTGGTTGGGAGACCTTTAATGACTTCTTCTATTTCCTTAGGAGTTATGGGGTTGTTTAACTGGTTTATCTGTTCCTGATTTAACTTCGGTACCTGGTATCTGTCTAGGAAATTGTCCATTTCCTGCAGATTTTCAAGTTTTGTTGAATATAGGCTTTTATAGTAAGATCTGATGATTTTTTGAATTTCCTCTGAATCTGTAGTTATGTCTCCCTTTTCATTTCTGTTTTTGTTAATTTGGACACACTCTGTGTCCTCTCGTTAATCTGGCTAAGGGTTTATCTATCTTGTTGATTTTCTCAAAGAACCAACTTTTGGTTCTGTTGATTCTTTCTATGGTCCTTTTTGTTTCTACTTGGTTGATTTCAGCTCTGAGTTTGATTATTTCCTGCCTTCTACTCCTCCTGGGTGTATTTGCTTCTTTTTGTTCTAGAGCTTTTAGGTGTGCTGTCAAGCTGCTGACATATGCTCTTTCCTGTTTCTTTCTGCAGGCACTCAGCGCTATGAGTTTTCCTCTTAGCACAGCTTTCATTGTGTCCCATAAGTTTGGGTATGTTGTATCTTCATTTTCATTAAATTCTAAAAAGTCTTTAATTTCTTTCTTTATTTCTTCCTTGACCAGGTTATCATTGAGTAGAGCATTGTTCAATTTCCACGTATATGTGGGCATTCTTCCCTTATTGTTATTGAAGACCAGTTTTAGGCCGTGGTGGTCCGATAGCACGCATGGGATTATTTCTATCTTTCTGTACCTGTTGAGGCCCGTTTTTTTGACCAATTATATGGTCAGTTTTGGAGAAAGTACCATGAGGAGCTGAGAAGAAGGTATATCCTTTTGCTTTAGGGTAGAATGTTCTATAAATATCCGTTAAGTCCATTTGGCTCATGACTTCTCTTAGTCTGTCTCGTCTCTGTTTAATTTCTGTTTCCATGATCTGTCCATTGATGAGGTGGGGTGTTGAAATCTCCTACTATTATTGTGTGAGGTGCAATGTGTGTTTTGAGCTTTAGTAAGGTTTCTTTTTTTACGTATGTAGGTGCCCTTGTATTTGGGGCATAGATATTTAGGATTGAGAGTTCATCTTGGTGGATTTTTCCTTTGATGAATATGAAGTGTCCTTCCTTATCTTTTTGATGACTTTTAGTTGAAAATTGATTTTATCTGATATTAGAATGGCTACTCCAGCTTGCTTCTTCTGACCATTTGCTTGGAAAGTTGTTTTCCAGCCTTTCACTCTGAGGTAGTGTCTGTCTTTGTCTCTGAGGTGTGTTTCCTGTAGGCAGCAGAATGCAGGGTCCTCGTTGCGTATCCAGTTTGTTAATCTATGTCTTTTTATTGGGGAGTTGAGGCCATTGATGTTGAGAGATATTAAGGAATAGTGATTATTGCTTCCTGGTTGTAATCATATTTGGATGTGAGGTTATGTTTGTGTGCTTTTCTTCTCTTTGTTTTGTTGCCAAGGCGAGTTTCTTGCTTCTTCTAGGGTATAGCTTGCCTCCTTATGTTGGGCTTTACCATTTATTATCCTTTGTAGTGCTGGATTTGTAGAAAGATATTGTGTAAATTTGGTTTTGTCATGGAATATCTTGGTTTCTCCATCTATGTTGATTGAGAGTTTTGCAGGATACAGTAACCTGGGCTGGCATTTGTGTTCTCTTAGGGTCTGTATGACATCAGTCCAGGATCTTCTGGCCTTCATAGTTTCTGGCGAAAAGTCTGGTGTGATTCTGATAGGTCTGCCTTTATATGTTACTTGACCTTTTTCCCTTACTGCTTTTAATATTCTTTCTTTATTTTGTGCGTTTGGTGTTTTGACTATTATGTGACGGGTGTTTTCTTTTCTGGTCCAATCTATTTGGAGTTCTGTAGGCTTCTTGTATGCCTATGGGTATCTCTTTTTTTTAGGTTAGGGAAGTTTTCTTCTATGATTTTGTTGAAGATATTTACTGGTCCTTTGAGCTGGGAGTCTTCACTCTCTTCTATACCTATTATCCTTAGGTTTGATCTTCTCATTGAGTCCTGGATTTCCTGTATGTTTTTTGGACCAGTAGCTTTTCCGCTTTACATTATCTTTGACAGTTGAGTCAATGATTTCTATGGAATCTTCTGCTCCTGAGATTCTCTCTTCCATCTCTTGTATTCTGTTGGTGAAGCTTGTATCTACAGCTCCTTGTCTCTTCTTTTGGTTTTCTATATCCAGGGTTGTTTCCATGTGTTCTTTCTTGATTGCTTCTATTTCCATTTTAATTCCTTCAACTGTTTGATTGTGTTTTCCTGGAATTCTTTCAGGGATTTTTGTGACTCCTCTCTATGGGCTTCTACTTGTTTATTTATGTTTTCCTGGAATTCTTTTAGGGATTTTTGTGACTCCTCTCTATGGGCTTCTACTTGTTTATTTATATTTTCCTGGAATTCTTTTAGGAATTTTTGCGATTCCTCTCTGTAGGCTTCTACTTGTTTATTTATGTTTTCCTGTGTTTCTCTAAGGGAGTTCTTCATGTCTTTCTTGAAGTCCTACAACATCATGATCAAATATGATTTTGAAACTAGATCTTGCTTTTCTGGTGTGTTTGGATATTCCGTGTTTGCTTTGGTGGGAGGTGGGCTCGATGATGCCATGTAGTCTTGGTTTCTGTTGCTTGGGTTCCTGCGCTTGCCTCTGCCATCAGATTATCTCTAGTGTTACTTTGTTCTGCTATTTCTGACAGTGGCTAGACTGTCTTATAAGCCTGTGTTTCAGGAGTGCTGTAGACCTGTTTTCCTGTTTTCTTTCAGCCAGTTATGGGGACAGAGTGTTCTGCTTTCGGGCACGTAGTTTTTCTTCTCTACAGGTCTTCAGCTGTTCCTGTGAGCCTGTGTCTTGAGTTCACCAGGCAAGTCGTTTGTACCAGAAAAGTTTGTCTTACCTGTGGTCCCCAGGCTCAAGTTTGCTAGTGGGGTGTTGCCTATGAGCTCTCCACGGCCTCAGCAGCCAGGAAGATCTGCGCCGCCCCTTCCGGGAGGTTCCGTGCACCAGGGTTCCAGATAGCTTTTGTTTTCCTCTGGGGTCAGTACTGTGTGCAGCGTGCAGTCTCTTCTGGTTTCCCAGGCGTGTCCGCCTCTCTGAAGGTTTAGCTCTCCCTCCCACGGGATTTGGGTGCAGAGAACTGTTTATCCGGTCGGTCCCTTCAGGTGCGGTGTCTCAGACGCAGTGGATCTGCTGCTCCTGGGCCCTCCTCTACGGGTACCCAGAGGCCGTATACAGTTTCCTCCTGGGCCAGGGATGTGGGCAGAGGTGGGCAGCGTTGGTGGTCTCCTCCGCTCTGCTGCCTCAGGAGTGCCCGCCCGACCAGGCGGCCAGAACTCCCCTCCAGGGGCCTCAAACCGTCGTTTGTATGAAAGTTTGTCTTACCTGTGAATTTAGGGGGTTTGCCTGGCAGGTGTTGCCTATGAGCTCTCCTGGCCTCAGCAGCCAGGAAGCAGTTTTTCCATTTTTTTTGACACTTGTGTCAATGTTTTCTATCATATCTTCTTCTGCCAGATTCTCTTCTATCTCTTTATTGTTCTCTCTTTCTTTTTTTGGGTTTTACCCTCCAAGGTTGTTTTGTGATTTCTTTTGTTCTTTCTTCTGAAATCTTCAATTCCACACCTGTTTTTGTTTTCTTATCTTCTTCAAATTTTATGTTTCTCTTTCAGGGCTTCTACTATTTGTCCCTGTATTTCTTTGAGGAGTCTTTCTAAATATTTCCATTTTTAAATCCTGTTCATTGTTTTAGATTCAATATTTTGCTTTGGTGGAAGAACTGTTTGGTGTTTCTTATGATGTCTTTAATGGTTTTTTGCTTTTTCCTGTTCCATCAGGGCTTCTACTCGTTTGGCTTGCCTATTTGTCTCTGATAGTTCTTTAAGGGAGTTCTTTATGTCTCGCTGTGTCCTCATCCTGTAGACCTGTTTTTTAAAGCTGGATCTGGGTTCCATTGGAATCAGATAAAGCTTTTTTGGTGCCAGGTTGAAATCAGAAATCTCTGTTTCTGTTGCTCTAGTTTCCTGTTCCCCAGGGCCCTAGGTTGGTGTTCCTGTCTTGGAGGGCCAGGAATGTGAGCAAGTGGACAGTCTCCTGTGAACCTGTTTTCTGTTCTGAGACAGCTGGTCTCCTCTTCCAGGGATGGAATGCAGATAAAGCTGTGGGACAGGTTGTAAAGTTGCAGGCAAAGGCTCATCCCTGTTCTAGCTCCCTGTTTGCCCAGGCCTGAACATGGGCTTGGAGCAGGTTGGTTCCATCTTGGACCCCCTGGAATGCTTAAGTGTCAGTAAGTGATTCTGATGCTTTCAGTAATGACCATGTGTTCTTTTGTGTCTAGGTTCGTCCTCAGTATGATATTTTCTAGTCCCATATATTTGCCTAAGAATTTCATAAAGTCATTGTTTTTAATAGCTGAGTAGTACTCCATGAATAAATGTACCACATTTCTGCTCTGTTGAAGGGCATCTGAATTCTTTCCAGTTTCTGGCTATCATAAATAAAGCTGCTATGAACACTGTGGAACATGTGTCTTTGTTACTTGTTGAAGCGTCTTTTGGGTATATGCCCAGGTGTGGTATAGCCAAATCTTATAATATGATAATATGTTCATGGTTTTGTGGATTGTAATCTCAAAAATGCTACAGGAAATTTGTTTTAAATCATCTCTTTATAGTATGTGGAAAAGCAACAGGAAATAAGTGGTATGTTAAGAAGTGTTAAATAAGTATAATGAAAGGACTCCTGGGCACAGATCTTCTGCTCTCCAACTAAGAAAAATCCCTACAGGAGTCTGCTTCAATGAATCCCTGAGCCCTTAGAGTCAGAAAAGAATCTTTAGGATCACTGAGTTGTAGCGACATGAGCTACCTTGAGACAGCTGCAGGGGCTTCTCCCGAACACCTGCAAATCACAATGCAGTTATAAGTCAATGCATTTATACAAGGATATCATTTTCAAAACCCGACACTGCATTTGCCTAAGAGATGTGTAATTAATTTGAAAAATTGAAAGATGTAATCTAGTAGTGACATATCTCCACTACCCAACTCAAGAACATTATCAGTACCACCATCTCTCTGCCTGGACACTGAAGTGAAAAGTTATTTCAGAACAGATTCAGAATCAGATGGTACTATAAGCTGCAGCCCAACATGTTGGCTTACATTTCAGTACATTTCAAAAGGCCAAATATGAAGTCTGAGTGCTGGCAAGTCTTAGCATTTCTGTCCATAAGTGATATTGAATCTTTCAAGCAGCAATGTGTTATTTTGATCTTTTCCACTGCTCCTTAGTTCTTCCCTGGCCTCTGGCACGAAAAGATAGTCACATCTGGGAGCAATTAATTCACCTAGAGATTTTTTTATACTCACTGAACTGCATTTGCTATAAGAAGATATATAGCTCAAAGTAACAAGAATTCCTCAAAATACCCTTGATTCACAAGTGAGATAAGTCAGAGCACAGATTTATAGACATACTGCGTTTGCTAACCTGGGACATACACACTTTGCCTCAGTAGCAGGTTGTTTGTCTTAACCTGTGTCTCTCTGGGTAGCACAGCAGCCTAAACCATATTTTTCAATCCACAGTTACTTCTTAGAACACGTCATGGTGTCCTTGTACTGTCTTCAGCTGCCCCCCATCTTATTTCTGGCTTCTTTTGCTTCACATGATGACCTTCAGCTACATCCATTCCCTTGCAAAAAACATAATTTCTTCTTATGGTAGAAAACAAATATGAATATATCAAATATTCTTTATCCATTCATCTACTAATAGACAAGGCTGATTCCATTATTTTTCTATTTAATCTACAGCTAAAATAAATGAGATATACTAGTATCACTGTGGTGTGTTGACATAAGAATCCTTCAATTATTTTCTTGAGTGATGTTGTTGGGTCATATGTTAACATGTTACCTCTTTTTTAATTGTTTTATTTCTTAAAAAATGTCCACAGATTGCTTTGTGTTTCCATTAACATTCTGTGTGTATGTCCTTTATTGTCAACACATAGTTTTGATCTATATTATGTTATGAAGTAGTTTATCTCACAATGTAGTGTTGTATTTATTCTTAGTCAAATCATTCATGATACCAATAGCTACCCAGACTACGTACACTTGGAGGGTGTAGGGAGATGATACAGTATAGTAGTCAGAAGTATCATTTGATTAAGAGTAGTTACTTCCTGAGTCTCCTTAACTAGTACATGTACTTGTAAGATTGATCATTCATTAGCTAAAAGTTAAAAGCAAAAACAATACAACCAAAATTTGACAGTTTAAACTTGTTTTCAAAATATTTTGCTCTCAAAATATTATTCTATTATAGTGTGGATATGAATAAAACTATGTTATGCAAGGAGTAACTAGTAAGGATGAGAATCACTTAACATTATTGAATGAATATGATAAATCCAAGTGGCTCACACAGTCAAAAGATACAAAAAGTTAAAAAAAAAAACAAAAAACCATGCGGTGTAAGATAAATTGAGCTAAATTGAACCTGGTAACATTACAATTAGGTTTTCAACACTTCTAAATGTAGAGATATTTTAACCCAGCAGCATGACTATTCTGGCAAGGGATCATATCCAATGACCTTCTAGGTCTATAAGATGCAGCCAGATTGTAGATACACTGTGGATTACAGTATGATCAGGTTGGAATACAGACATGTCCTCAGTACACATCTTCAATCCCTAACAGTGGAGGTAAAGTTGGGTTGTAGAAGGAAGCAGCCATATTTGAAAATGATACCTGACTGAGGGGCAGACAAAGTGATGAATCAGAAAAGATTTGGGGGAATGAATCAGAGATGTGATACATCTAAATCACACAAGAAAAGACAGGAAAGAGAGGTAACTTGAGAGAAAGGGGAGAGAGAGAGGAGAGAGAGAGAGAAGAGGAGGCAGTTTTATATGAGACAGATCACAGGTGAAGATGGAACAAGCCAGAGAATGAGAAAGAACCAGAAGATTAGAAGAAATTGCTGGAGATAGTTTGTGATCAAGCAAAGCACTTCAGTGAGAAGCGAAAAGAAGCCAGTTTAAATCATCCAGCTTACAGAGGAGTTTTGTGTCAGAACAACTGAGTTGAAACAGCCAAGCCAGAGTTCAGGAAGAACTAGAAAGTCTGGGCTTATTCACCAGTAAGCCTTTGAGACAGTAATTACATCTGGCAAATAAAGGTTACTTTTACACGAAGTACAAGTGTGACATTCTCTCATTGTTTGCTGTGTGGTAGAAATATTATTATCTTTAAAATCACTAAGAGTTTGCCAGAAACTGGGAAAAGACTTTTTTTTAAATAAAAATTTTATTGGATATTTTTTATTTACATTTCAAATGTATTCCCTTTCCTGGTTTTCGGTCATAAATCCCCCTATCTAATCCCCTTCCCTTCTTCTATATGGGTGTTTCCCCTCCCCAACCCTCCAATCCTGCCTCCGAGCCCTGAAATTCCCCTACACTGGGGTCAAGCCTTGGCAGGACCAAGGGCTTCTCCTCCCATTGGTGCCCAACAAGACCATCCTCTGCTACATATGCAGCTGGGGCTATGGTTCTGTCCATGTGTACTCTTTGGATGGTGATTTAGTCCCTGGGAGCTCTGGTTGGTTGGTATTGTTGTTCTTATTAGGTTGCAAGCCCCTTCAGCTCCTTCAATCCTTTCTCTAATGTATTTTTAAGTTAGGCATTTCAATATTTAGTGAATTCCTACGCTGGCTACTCAATAGGTAGATTTTTTTCCTATATTGTATGGTTCACAAAGATTCAACATAGAAATAAAAACTTACTATTTACCCAAATGAAATATATACAGTTGTTTTTAGCTAGCCATCTGGTCAGTTGTTCATCAAATCTGCATTGAGTCTATCTGCTACTATAACACACATTAACAGTAGTTTTATTTATTCTCCACTAAAGAAACTTATATCAATAGAAACAATAAGATACAAAGGCTTAAAAAACTAATGAGATTGCTAGCAATGTTATACTAATTAGTAATCCACATTTGTCTAGAACAGCTAGCTTTTAGAGGACTTTTATAATGAACTTAATATAGTAGGAGAGTAAACATGGAAAATACAAAGTAATAATAGAAATTTGTGTATGTATGCTAGTTACAAGAATAGACAGAGGTTCTATAATTGACTCAAAGGTGTCTCTTTCTTAGCTTCCTGGAAGCTAGGAAAAAACAAGACAAAAACTTTTACAAAAGGTTATAAATTTTTGATTATTTATCAAGTTTCCATCAGTTCAAGGAAATAGGTAAATTTTAAAGGGTTAGATTTAATTATTTACTTTATACATAGCTTAATTAAAATGAATATTTCAAAATTAAATACAGAATATTTCATAAACGTTTTCAGTCAAATTTGGGAGATATATACATATATATATATCATGGTCTTAATAATATCTATGTGGGGGTTGGGGATTTGGCTCAGTGGGAGAGCGCTTGCCTAGGAAGCGCAAGGCCCTGGGTTCGATCCCCAGCTCCGAAAAAAAAAAAAAAAAAAAAAAGAACCAAAATAATATCTATGTGACATACAGTGTTTGATTGTAGAGTGATTTATTAAATTTTCTATTGATTTGGAGCTTGGCCATTTGACATTTTGTTTTTTTTTTTTTATTATTATTATTAACTTGAGTATTTCTTATATACATTTCAAGTGTTATTCCCTTTCCCGTTTCGGGCAAACATCCCCTCCACCCTCCCTTCCTTATGGGTGTTCCCCTCCCAACCCTCCCCCATTGCTGCCCTCTCCCCAACAGTCTAGTTCACTGGGGTTCAGTCTTAACAGGACCCAGGGCTTCCCCTTCCACTCGTACTCTTACTAGGATATTCATTGCTACCTATGAGGTCAGAGTCCAGGGTCAGTCCATGTATAGTCTTTAGGTAGTGGCTTAGTCCCTGGAAGCTCTGGTTGCTTGGCATTGTTGTACATATGGGGTCTCGAGCCCCTTCACGCTCTTCCAGTTCTTTCTCTGATTCCTTCTTGGGGTTCCTGTTCTCAGTTCAGTGGTTTCCTGCTGGCATTAGCCTCTGTATTTGCTGTATTCTGGCTGTGTCTCTCAGGGCGATCTGCATTCATTTGATCATCCGTCTTGAGTTTCATTTGTTCTAGGCATCTAGGGTAATTCAAGCATTTGGGCTAATAGCCACTTATCAATGAGTACATACCATGTATGTCTTTCTGTGATTGGGTTAGCTCACTCAGGATGATAGTTTCCAGTTCCAACCATTTGCCTACGAATTTCATAAAGTCATTGTTTTTGATAGCAGAGTAATATTCCATTGTGTAGATGTACCACATTTTCTGTATCCATTCCTCTGTTGAAGGGCATCTGGGTTCTTTCCAGCTTCTGGCTATTATAAATAAGGCTGCGATGAACATAGTGGAGCACGTGTCTTTTTTATATGTTGGGGCATCTTTTGGGTATATGCCCAGGAGAGGTATAGCTGGATCCTCAGGCAGTTCAATGTCCAATTTTCTGAGGAACCTCCAGACTGATTTCCAGAATGGTTGTACCAGTCTGCAACCCCATCAACAATGGAGGAGTGTTCCCCTTTCTCCACATCCTCACCAGCATTTGCTGTCACCTGAGTTTGTGATCTTAGCCATTCTCACTGGTGTGAGGTGAAATCTCAAGGTTGTTTTGATTTGCATTTCCCTTATGACTAAAGATGTTGAACATTTCTTTAGGTGTTTCTCAACCATTCGGCATTCCTCAGCTGTGAATTCTTTGTTTAGCTCTGAACCCCATTTTTAATAGGGTTATTTGTCTCCTGCGGTCTAACTTCTTGAGTTCTTTGTATATTTTGGATATAAGGCCTCTATCTGTTGTAGGATTGGTAAAGATCTTTTCCCAATCTGTTGGTTGCCGTTTTGTCCTAACCACAGTGTCCTTTGCCTTACAGAAGCTTTGCAGTTTTATGAGATCCCATTTGGCGATTCTTGATCTTAGAGCATAAGCCATGGGTGTTTTGTTCAGGAAATTTTTTCCAGTGCCCATGTGTTCCAAATGCTTCCCTAGTTTTTCTTCTATTAGTTTGAGTGTATCTGGTTTGATGTGGAGGTCCTTGATCCACTTGGACTTAAGCTTTGTACAGGGTGATAAGCATGGATCGATCTGCATTCTTCTACATGTTGACCTCCAGTTGAACCAGCATCATTTGCTGAAAATGCTATCTTTTTTCCATTGGATGGTTTTGGCTCCTTTGTCAAAAATCAAGTGCCCATAGGTGTGTGGGTTCATTTCTGGGTCTTCAATTCTGTTCCATTGGTCTATCTGTCTGTCTCTGTACCAATACCATGCAGTTTTTATCACTATTGCTCTGTAATACTGCTTGAGTTCTGGGATAGTGATTCCCCCTGAAGTCCTTTTATTGTTGAGGATAGTTTTAGCTATCCTGGGTTTTTTGTTATTCCATATGAATTTGCCAATTGTTCTGTCTAACTCTTTGAAGAATTGGATTGGTATTTTGATGGGGATTGCATTGAATCTGTAGATCGCTTTTGGTAGAATGGCCATTTTTACTATATTAATCCTGCCAATCCATGGCATGGGAGATCTTTCCATCTTCTGAGATCTTCTTCAATTTCTTTCTTCAGAGTCTTGAAGTTCTTATTGTACAGATCTTTTCCCTTGCTTGGTTAAAAGTCACACCGAGTACTTTATATTATTTGGATCTATTATGAAGGGCGTCATTTCCTTAATTTCTTTCTCGGCCTGTTTCTCTTTTGTGTAGAGGAAGGCTACTGATTTATTTGAGTTAATGTTATACCCAGCCACTTTGCTGAAGTTGTTTATCAGCTTTAGTAGTTCTCTGCTGGAACTTTTGGGACCACTTAAATATACTATCAAATCATCTGCAAATAGTGATATTTTCACTTCTTCTTTTCCGATTTGTATCCCCTTGACCTCCTTTTTTTGTTCTGATTGCTCTTTCTAGAACTTCAAGAACTATATTTAATAAGTATGTAGAGATTGGGCAGCCTTTTCTAGTCCCTTATTTTAGTTGTATTGCTTCAAGTTTCTCTCCATTTAGTTTAATGTTAGCCACTGGTTTTCTGTATATGGCTTTTACTATGTTTAGGTATGGGCCTTGAATTCCTATTCTTTCCAGGACTTTTATCATGAAGGGTGTTGAATTTTTGTCAAATGCTTTCTCAGCATCTAATGAAATGATCATGTGGTTTTGTTCTTTCAGTTTGTTTATATAATGGATCACGTTGATGGTTTTCCATATATTAAACCATCCCTGCATGCCTGGGATGAAGCCTACTTGATCATGGTGGATGATTGTTTTGATGTGCTCTTGGATTCGGTTTGCCAGAATTTTATTGAGTATTTTTGCATCGATATTCATAAGGGAAATTGGTCTGAAGTTCTCTTTCTTTGTTGGGTCTTTGTGTGGTTTAGGTATAAGAGTAATTGTGGCTTCATAGAAGGAATTCGGTAGTGCTCCATCTGTTTCAATTTTGTGGAATAGTTTGGATAATATTGGTATGCGAGGTCTTCTATGAAGGTCTGATAAATTCTGCACTAAACCCGTCTGGACCTGGGCTCTTTTTTTTGGTTAGGAGACCTTTAATGACTTCTTCTATTTCCTTAGGAGTTATGGGGTTGTTTAACTGGTTTATCTGTTCCTGATTTAACTTGGTACCTGGTATCTGTCTAGGAAATTGTCCATTTCCTGCAGATTTTCAAGTTTTGTTGAATATAGGCTTTTATAGTAAGATCTGATGATTTTTTGAATTTCCTCTGAATCTGTAGTTATGTCTCCTTTTCATTTCTGATTTTGTTAATTTGGACACACTCTCTGTGTCCTCTCGTTAATCTAGCTAAGGGTTTATCTATCTTGTTGATTTTCTCAAAGAACCAACTTTTGGTTCTGTTGATTCTTTCTATGGTCCTTTTTGTTTCTACTTGGTTGATTTAGGCTCTGAGTTTGATTATTTCCTGCCTTCTACTCCTCCTGGGTGTATTTGCTTCTTTTTTTTTGTTCTAGAGCTTTTAGGTGTGCTGTCAAGCTGCTGACATATGCTCTTTCCTGTTTCTTTCTGCAGGCACTCAAGCGCTATAGTTTTCCTCTTAGCACAGCTTTCATTGTGTCCCATAAGTTTGGGTATGTTGTACCTTCATTTTCATTAAATTCTAAAAGTTTTTAATTTCTTTCTTTATTTCTTCCTTGACCAGGTTATCATTGAGTAGGCATTGTTCAATTTCCACGTATATGTGGGCATTCTTCCCTTATTGTTATTGAAGACCAGTTTTAGGCCGTGGTGGTCTGATAGCACGCATGGGATTATTTCTATCTTTCTGTACCTGTTGAGGCCCGTTTTTGACCAATTATATGGTCAATTTTGGAGAAAGTACCATGAGGATCTGAGAAGAAGGTATATCCTTTTGCTTTAGGATAGAATGTTCTATAAATATCTATTAAGTCCATTTGGCTCATGACTTCTCTTAGTCTGTCTACGTCTCTGTTTAATTTCTGTTTCCATGATCTGTCCATTGATGAGGTGGGGTGTTGAAATCTCCTACTATTATTGTGTGAGGTGCAATGTGTGTTTTGAGCTTTAGTAAGGTTTCTTTTTCGTATGTAGGTGCCCTTGTATTTGGGGCATAGATATTTAGGATTGAGAGTTCATCTTGGTGGATTTTTCCTTTGATGAATATGAAGTGTCCTTCCTTATCTTTTTTGATGACTTTTAGTTGAAAATTGATTTTATCTGATATTAGAATGGCTACTCCAGCTTGCTTCTTCTGACCATTTGCTTGGAAAGTTGTTTCCCAGCCTTTCACTCTGAGGTAGTGTCTGTCTTTGTCTCTGAGGTGTGTTTTCCTGTAGGCAGCAGAATGCAGGGTCCTCGTTGCGATATCCAGTTTGTTAATCTATGTCTTTTTATTGGGGAGTTGAGGCCATTGATGTTGAGAGATATTAAGGAATAGTGATTATTGCTTCCGGTTGTATTCATATTTGGATGTGAGGTTATGTTTGTGTGCTTTTCTTCTCTTTGTTTTGTTGCCAAGACGATTAGTTTCTTGCTTCTTCTAGGTTATAGCTTGCCTCCTTATGTTGGTTTTTACTCTTTCTTATCCTTTGTAGTGCTGGTTGTAGAAGATATTGTGTAAATTTGGTTTTGTCATGGAATATCTTGGTTTCTCCATCTATGTTGATTAGAGTTTGCAGGATACAGTAACCTGGGCTGGCATTTGTGTTCTCTTAGGGTCTGTATGACATCAGTCCAGGATCTTCTGGCCTTCATAGTTTCTGGCGAAAAGTCTGGTGTGATTCTGATAGGTCTGCCTTTATATGTTATTGACCTTTTTCCCTTACTGCTTTTAATATTCTTTCTTTATTTTGTGCGTTTGGTGTTTTGACTATTATGTGACGGGAGGTGTTTCTTTTCTGGTCCAATCTATTTGGAGTTCTGTAGGCTTCTTGTATGCCTATGGGTATCTCTTTTTTTAGGTTAGGGAAGTTTTCTTCTATGATTTTGTTGAAGATATTTACTGGTCCTTTGAGCTGGGAGTCTTCACTCTCTTCTATACCTATTATCCTTAGGTTTGATCTTCTCATTGAGTCCTGGATTTCCTGTATGTTTTGGACCAGTAGCTTTTTGCTTTACATTATCTTTGACAGTTGAGTCAATGATTTCTATGGAATCTTCTGCTCCTGAGATTCTCTCTTCCATCTCTTGTATTCTGTTGGTGAAGCTTGTATCTACAGCTCCTTGTCTCTTCTTTTGGTTTTCTATATCCGGGGTTGTTTCCATGTGTTCTTTCTTGATTGCTTCTATTTCCATTTTTAATTCCTTCAACTGTTTGATTGTGTTTTCCTGGAATTCTTTCAGGGATTTTTGTGACTCCTCTCTATGGGCTTCTACTTGTTTATTTATGTTTTCCTGGAATTCTTTTAGGGATTTTTGTGACTCCTCTCTATGGGCTTCTACTTGTTTATTTATATTTTCCTGGAATTCTTTTAGGAATTTTTGCGATTCCTCTCTGTAGGCTTCTACTTGTTTATTTATGTTTTCCTGTGTTTCTCTAAGGGAGTTCTTCATGTCTTTCTTGAAGTCCTCCAACATCATGATCAAATATGATTTTGAAACTAGATCTTGCTTTTCTGGTGTGTTTGGATATTCCGTGTTTGCTTTGGTGGGAGAATTGGGCTCCGATGATGCCATGTAGTCTTGGTTTCTGTTGCTTGGGTTTCTGTGCTTGCCTCTCGCCATCAGATTATCTCTAGTGTTACTTTGTTCTGCTATTTCTGACAGTGGCTAGACTGTCTTATAAGCCTGTGTTTCAGGAGTGCTGTAGACCTGTTTTCCTGTTTTCTTTCAGCCAGTTATGGGGACAGAGTGTTCTGCTTTCGGGCGTTTAGTTTTTCCTCTCTACAGGGCTTCAGCTGTTGCTATGGACCTGTGTCATGAGTTCACCAGGCAAGTCGTTTGTAGCAGAAAAGTTGGTCTTACCTGTGGTCCCGAGGCTCAAGTTTGCTGGCGGGGTGTTGCCTATGAGCTCTCTCGGCCTCAGCAACCAGGAAGATCTGCTCCGCCCTTTCCGGGAGGTTCCGTGCACCAGGGTTCCAGATAGCTTTTGTTGTTTTCCTCTGGGATCAGTACTGTGTACAGCATGCAGTCTCTTCTGGTTTCCCAGGCGTGTCCGCCTCTCTGAAGGTTTAGCTCTCCCTCCCACGGGATTTGGGTGCAGAGAACTGTTTATGCGGTCGGTCCCTTCAGGTGCGGTGTCTCAGACGCAGTGGACCTGCTGCTCCTGGGCCCTCCTCTACGGGTACCCAGAGGCCGTATACAGTTTCCTCCTGGGCCAGGGATGTGGGCAGGGGTGGGCAGCGTTGGTGGTCTCCTCTGCTCTGCTGCCTCAGGAGTGCCCGCCCGACAAGGTGGTGAGAACTCCCCTCCAGGGGGCCTGGGAGCAGAGAGCTGCTGAGGGCAGAGATCCGCCGGCCCGGGACTCTTGCCAAACATCGGAAGTCGCCATGTGACATTTTTAAGTGAACAAAATTCGAATGAAATTCTGAATTTGAGCTGAGGTATTACAAGACCAGAGTAGAATCAGAACCTTTGGTGGTATCTCCAGAAGAAGGGCTTAGTTTCATTGCTAGAGTTGACTACCAACACATTTGGAACCATGTGGGAGAAAAAAAAAATAAGTGTTGGCTGGGGTTAAGGTGGCAACAATGAATGAATGAAACTTTGAATAATATTATATTAATTTTTGAGAATGTATTTTTAATCATACTCAGTACCCTTCCTCAACTCCTCCCAGTTCCACCTGATCTTCCTCTCCACCCTCCTTTGTGTTCTCTTTGCCTTTAGCCAATCAAGTGAAATTTGCGCTGTCCAAAGATTATTGGATGTGGTCCTGCCCTGGCAGATTTCGGTTTTCTTGAAGAACTTATTTTTAACCATGGACTTACTTGAAACAAGTTAACTGATTTTTGTTTTCTCTCTAGATTTGTTATAATATCCAGATTATTGTCTGTTCATTCTACATTTCAATTCTTGTTTTGGTCTTCCCTCTTACACTTATTTCCTCTTATAAATATATAGGCTTCTAAACAGATTTTTCTTTAACTTTATAAACAGAAAGTGTGGAGTATTTACTTCTGGTAGGATATATGAACATAATGTGTCTATTTTATAAAAAGAAAGAGAACTTTTTACAGTGTTTATTCATTTATTCTGGATTATATTAATGGGAAAGTCTTAGTCTGGCTCTATTTTATCATTAATAATAGTCTCAATACTACTTATGTCTCTTTAAAAGAAAAGATAGTATTTGAGTTAAGCCAATATTAGTATCTGCTAGACCTAAACAATATTTGTAATTTATATTCGGTTTATTGTATACTTAAGAAAAGTAGACTCTGATTTGTCAATTACAATATGACTTCTAAAGAAAGAATTTCAACAATGGAGTAACCCACAGAGGTCTAATTGTACTTAAGGTCTTCTCTGTAGGAAGGAATTCATTCCTGGTATTATAAACCTAGCCAAGTAACCATGACTAGAGAGGAAATAAACCTTGGTGGAGAACCTAAAAAGAAAAAAAAGAAAACAAATATATTAATTAAAATTTCAAGTGATAAGATTTGAGAAGGTTTTTCTATCACAAGTATTTGTTTGCTTTTATACAAGGGAGATACCTACTTTCATTTGTTTCATCTCCTATATTTTTTCGCTTTCGTGTATACTTTGGATTGGCTGATAAATATATTACTTCAACCTCTTGCTCCATGACAAGTTTTGAGACAAAGTATTTAAATTTTCCTTGAGTCTAATTTTTAAAATTCTACTGGAAGGACAATTATATAACATCTGACGTGCACCTTTTTGTAATCTTATAGAGTTCCAAAGAGTGTATACTACTTTAATTTTGTTGTGGTTAAATGCCACCAGTATCACTTTTCCCATGAAACCCTTTCTCAGCTCTGGTGTACAATATACTACTCAAAGCTAAGTCTCAAATCCCAAGTGTAAAATAGATCTACTACTTCTAGTACTGGTATGCCCTTTTCCCATATTAATGTCAACAATAATCTTATATCTTTGGGGACACACTGCTAAGCTGATTAAGCCATTTACAATAACTCATAGTTATTTTCCTTGGAGATTGCTTCCACTATAACGTTATATAAATGTCTATCAGAAGGCTAGACTTTCTTATGACACATACCTTCTTAATGTTTATTAAACATTTTTCTTACAGCATATTGCTAACTTTTGCAGCTCAATTAAGTTTGTTTATAATTAATGTATTTTGTGTCCCCCTTCTTAAACTATCTAAAAATGCCAATTTTCAGCAGCTAATGTGCTTAGACGTGTCAGAAGCTGGCACAGCCTCAGTGGTGATTATTGTGAAAGGTTTTGGTCTGAGAACTCAGACAGAGATGGCGACTAGTAGGATATAGGAAATGGAAATATTCTCTCTCTCTCTCTCTCTTTCTCTCTCTCTCTCTCTCTCTCTTTCTTGCTCTTGTTCTCATTCTTGCTCTTGCTCTCTTGTACTAGTTCAGGTTGCCTCCATTTGATTAGGTAGCTCCTCATATACTGTAACAGAACCAAATAATGCCTTTCACATTGCTAGTGCTCTCCAGCTGCCAGAAACTTGAGGTCAAGTTTATTCAATACTTATATCGCACCATCTTTCAGAAGTGTATATACTTTGCTATGTAATGGACTTTTGGTGGCTATCATAGATTTTCACATCTAGATTTACTTTTAATCTATTAGTTAAGCAACTTGTGCGTGGTGTTTTATGTTTTCCTAAATGCTTTAATGACTCACAAATAATAATTATAATGCCCATTATTTGTTGTGAACTTACTATCCTTCAGTCATTTTATGCATTCATTTAATATTTATTGATTATGATGATTTGTACACTTTTCTAGACATGGAAATCTTGTTAGTCAATGTGACACATAAAATATCTGTTCTCCTAGAGGAAAAAAAACAAATTTTTGGGCAAGAAATAAAGTAAGTGCACAGTAATCAATTCACTTGATGTGTTCTACAGATAGTATAAAGTAGAATATGGAGAAATCCACATTGCTTCTGAAGAAAATCTATGGTATACAAGACAGTAAAGGAAGGTTTCTCCTATAAGGGGTGTTTGTATAAATAGAGAGGCAAATTGATTAGTAAATGACAAATTTCATTATGGACTATCATTCACACTTGATGTATGACACTCAGACATCACCTGGGTACACAAGTTACACTACATAGGGGAATTAATAAGGCCACGGATGAAATGAAATTAAATATATTCATGGATAGAGCTTTTGCTATTCATTGTGTAGCAATAATTTTTAAAAGTTTGTTAATTTCCCCACTTAACTTTTCCATGCCAGACACAACTTATAGAATATAATAAATAGTATAAATAACATGTTTTGCTTTTTAGTTCATAATTTCTGTTGCTGATATCTTTGGCAATAGAAAAGCATGTGTGTGTGTATGTGTGTGTGTGTGTATGTGTGTGTTTATGTTAAAGTATATTATTTTGTAAAATCTTATTTAAGGCTAATATTCAAATACATTAATTTTATCAAAAACAGAAACTAATTCATTTTTATTTTAATTTTATCACTATTCATCTTCATAGTGTGTCGATGCCCACACCGACATGGCACCAAGAATCGGATGAAAGCCTGTGGGATAAAAGAAACACACAAACACAGGTTATTCATGTCAAGCAAGAAGAGGAAGGGGCCCTGTAGCTTTATTCACCAAATATATACCCCAAGTTCACCAGGTAGAAAATATATGGGAAGCACAGTGGGAAACCCTGTCTAAAGACTTCGGTAACAAAAGACTGACTACAGTGCCCTGAATTAACTAGGGAGAAATCCAGGAAGACCAGCCTAAATCTCAAAGACAAAAGACTGGGAAGACAAAAGATAGGAACAAATTGACCATCACCCAGGTGTGTCGGTACCAGGTGAGACTGCTCCTTTGTTAGGAACAAAAGGGGTTGGGGATTTAGCTCAGTGTTAGAGTGCTTGCCTAGGAACAAAAGGCTTCCACGTGCATCAACAGGCCTCAGCAGGGGTTAAACTCTGCAAGAGACTGAGAAGGGTCTGACAAGGGGGGTGAAACATTGCAGGGGACCCAGGAAGCTCTGATAAGTACCCCTATTTTTTTTTTATTTAGCAAATCCCCCTATATTAATTTCAAGCAGCGCCTGTCTTAGGACACTTTGAGATATCAAGCCTCTTTCCTGTCTCTGGAAAATTCTGCCAGTCTCAGAATTTCCTGCCTTAGGTGAGGCCTGGTCCCAAAGAGTTGCCCATCCTCAGCTAACTGCTTCTCGTGAAGGTTGAGCCCAATTTGGGCAATAGTGTGCTTCAGGCTGACCTCAAACTATCTGACTGCTTGCCTCTGCATCAAGTATTGTGATTAAAGGATATGGGCTACTACGGCTGATTTTGTCTTTTTTTTCAAATAAACGAATGAGCTGTGCTTTTTCTTTTGTCAATTGAACATAGGTAATAATGATCTTTCACAGTACTGAATGAACTAACATGGAAAAGGTATTCATCCTTGTTTAAAAAGAGTAATGTTTCCAAGTAAGAAAACTATAAGCTTGAAGGACTAAGCAGAAGAAAATTAACATGGGATAAAGACTAGGAAAGAGTAACTATAGGTTATATAGATATAATCAAGAATTTAGACACATAGAATTTGGAACCAAGGGAGAGAAACCCTTACCTAGGGGAGGTGTGAGCATGATGGAACCATCAAGAAGTAAAGTTGGGGAGTACTGAAAATCTGTCAGACTTACTCATGAAGAAATAGATGATAAATGAACAAGTTTAGTTTAGTGGTAGGTATGGAAGAGAGATTGCTCTGGGTTGACAAATGAACAGAAAGGAGTATGTGTGTTTAGAGAACTCCTTACATACAATTGGATGTAAACACAGTGAGAGATAGACAGGTCGTACAACAACTAGATCATATTCTGCAGCACACACACACACACACACACACACACACACACGTATATATATGCCTCAGAGTGATGAAAAACTGTCTCTAGGCTACATATTTAGTGTATAGTGGGGTTAAAACATAAACTACTTCTTCTCTTCTCAATGTTCTTTCTTCTCTCATCCCTACTGTCATTTACACTCAGCTGCAGTTTGCAGGCTTCCTCCTTCATATTAGTATATATAGAGTAAATAGACTTGAGCTTGAGAACACAAAATGTGACCTGGTAACTGGAGTTGTTTAAATAGTACTCAGGTGCAAAAAAAAAAAAAAAAGTAAATCAAAATTCTTGTCACAATTAATTTTGAGAATAAAATCTAAAAAGATATGCATTGTTCCTTGAGGTTAATATTGGTTTCGTCTTTAATCAATATTTACCCCACAATTCAATAAACGTGTGACTGCCTTCAACACAAGTCAATATCTGCTTAATGTTTGCAGTCCATTTCTTATTAGTGTGTTGGAAAGTTCCTGACAGCTTTGGGGAACTCTGGAGGATTGGAACGTTCTGGATCCTTACAGTTTCCTCTATTGTCAATCTGTAAACCGTAGAGCTATATAGCATGGCTGCTTCTAGCATAAATTCATCTCCTGAAGCTCCCAGAAGCCCTAAGGAGGAAAAAAAAATGGATAAATGGAAACTCAGATTCCTCTTTAGGACAGTATGTTAAAGGTGACACTTTCAGAGAAATTTAACATGAGAGGATTGAGAATTCAAATTTATGTCTACAGGTATTTTATAAACATTACTAGTTTACATACTTAATTATTCCAGAATTTCCTGTGGCTGATTATCTTTTATTCATGAATAAGACACTACATCCTTTTACATTAATTCCTGTATCTATTATTCTTCAGGATATTTCTTTTTTCTTTTATAAAATTGTCTTCAGCACATTCCCCTGGGAACACTTGTGGCTGACCTGCTTGGTCCACCTCCACATTATTTCATTTCAATCCCTTCCTACACTGTATAACACAGATTAATAATTTTCTATGTACAAAGCCAGCAACTTTGAGTGAGGTCATGAAGATGGTATTTGAATAATATTAATTTAATGTTTACATATTTCAGAATAGATCAAGTTAGAAATGATTATAACAGTTCTATTCTTACCATAAAAGCTGAATAATAGAACCTAGTAGGGATTAATTCCCAAGGTTAGAATGCATTTTCATTGCATTCAACTTTAGTCAAAACATCTTTTGAGTATTTTGAACATGGACATTTTATACTGTGAAAGTAATATTGAGATACAGGGGGTGTTGAAGAATGTCATAAGGAATTTCAAAGGAACAGGAAACAGGTTTGAAAAGTAAAGGTGAAAGGTATTGTAGTATTTAAGCTTAGCATAACAAACACTAAGTCTTGAAATTGTGATCATAAATATATGAGAGGATTTATGTGATGAGAACAGAAAGGAGGTTTTGTGTTTGTCAGTTGAAAAACAAACAAGAGAATTGTGTTGAATCAGAGAGTAATATTAAAGGGTACTTAAATCAAAAATAGATTTTGGATGTTTTTGTGTATATACGTGTGTGTGTGTGTGTGTGTGTGTGTGTGTGTGTGTGTTTGTGTGTAAGAGTTTAAACAGCATTGGCTATTGTTCATTTATGGAGTTAATTATTAATATGCTAAAATCAGTTCTGTATCAGTAGCCTTTCTTCATTTTATTATTTTTGGGTGCTTTTTTTTCTGAGTAAGGATCTCCCTACATAACCCTGGATGTCCTGGAAGTCACTATGTAGACAAGATTGAATTGGAACTCATAGAGATCCTCATGCCTTTGACTCTCTGGGATTAAGGCCTGTGTCATAATACCTGGCCATGGCTGGCTTCATTTTATATACAACCTTTTAAAGGCTATCCAAAAATTATTGTATTAGAACAAGAATGAGAACCATAAACTTTGGCATTATCCTGCAATCTAGAACTTCTATGACAAGGGAAATCCACTAAATCTCAATCTGATTCAGTGGCCATAGCAAGAGGATAATAATGCTGACTAGCTTGGGCTGGTTCCCCAGTCCTCAACTTTGAATTTAGCCAGGCAGATTGCTTTGGTCAATGGATCATTATAGGATATAATGTAACTGAAATATGTAAATCTTTCCTAGTATTCTGCTTGCTTGTTTGCTTGCTTGTGAAAGATCGAACCCCAAAACGGGGAACTGCATCTCTCGCTCTGATCGCGGGGTGGGGTGCCCCCAGGAATCACAAGTAGCCATTCTTGATGTAAAAGCACGAGGTAGCTTTATTAACGAGATCCCGGTCTTAGAAGGGATCCCGGTCGTACACGATCTCACACAGGAGACAGAGAATGGACCCGAGCTTCCAAACTCGGGGTTTATATAGGGAGGTTAGGGGTTTGGCCGTTGTCAATTGGCTAATTTCATGGCGCGGCTATAGGTGATTGGCTCATTTAAACATGCAGTGAGATTACAGCACAGCAGGAGAGAGTACGATGACTGGAGCATACAGGATTTTAGGAGCTAGGGGCGTATCAGGGTTTGAAGGACATCTGGTTAAGGTGTGACTGAGTAAGCTGGGGGAGGTGCCCCTCTGCCAGATGGTTTGGGTTAGTCCTGATAACTCGGGCTGGTTCCTGCATTCCTTTTCTTTATCTTTATGGTCTGTTAGTCCTAAGGGCAGGGTGGGGCTGTCTGGACTTGCTTTTCACAGTGTTTAATCCTGAGTCTGAATTTTCTTTTAACTTCATATTTTTAAACCTTAAATCTGTATAATTTTCCTTTCACTTGTTCCTTTATTGTGAATAGGAAAAGCATGGATTGCCATGTTCATCTCTAGAAAAGGCTAGACAATGTGGAATTGGAAAAAAAAAAACCAGCCATTGCGTGGCTTTTTTCAGACAGCTTCTAGTTCATGTCTAACTCCTGTAATATGACTAGCTAAAAAGGAGAGGAAAGGGCCCAGCTATGTTTTACTATTCTCCAATCAATGCTTCACTCAACAGCAGACTCACGGTAGTAAGGACTGTTGTTTTCTGTTGTGTTTTGCCCTGAAGTTATCTGTATTTTGATGCTAATTCCACTGCCCCAAGGACAGCTGCCTAGTTCACCAGAACTACCTCTCCATTGAATTTGTAAAGTACAGGTTAGGGGCAAGTACGTGATAGAAGGAGGCCTGTCATTGGAGGAGAAGGATGGGCGGGAGAGAAGTTTGAAGGAAGAGGAGGAGATGAGAAGAGAAAGAGACTGGAGGAGAGAGGGGAGAAGCCATGGCAGGTGACGTTAAGATTCTGCTCTGTGCATTTACAGGTTGTTATTAATGTTCCTAAGGGATGGATGGTACCGGGCTTTGTATGTTTAAGTGGGCAATTATATCTTATCAATTGGGTCAGAGATTATTGTGTCATGTTTTCTTTTATGTGAGGGTTTGAGTGTAGGAAAGTGTGTGTTGTGGCAAGAGACACTGGGCCGCTGAGGAGTGGGGATGTGTTTCCGCCAAGATATCTAGCAGATACCTTGGGCACTGCGGTGCGGACCTAGCGGGATAAAAGACAACCATACTTTTTTATTTATATATTTTTACAACAACAGTTTTCAGTGCTGACTTTTGTGGCAATAGTTAGCATCCCACGCATCTCAGCATAGTGCTTAATTTACAACAAGTTTTAGTTACTTTTTGATGGACAAAGCACAATAAATACTTTATAACTTTACTTAAACTGTGAAACATGCCACGTTGAAGAAAAACATGAATGACTATTTCTGTTTGGTGTCATGCAAATGTCACTTTTTCAGTAAGCAGTGAAATAACAAGGCCTTCACAACGAGTTATTAAACTTTTGCATATTAATTGCAAGAATGATTTCTTCCTACTAGTGCTGATATGAATTATGGGTGTGTGCTGAAGCAAAACTATATTCTATGACTATGAGACTATTGAATTAATTTAGTAACTCAGAGTCTTATATGTTTTACTAACTTCCCACTCATTACCATACATATTTTGCTTATTGGAGTAAATGTGAAAGGAAACATTTAAACATTTACTGGCTTGTCCATAGAAAATCTGAATTTTATAATGCAGCCTTAATACTACACATACATTAAGGAAGAACCTTAAAATTGCCTGACCATTCATTTTCTATTATAGTTATTCAAAACTGTCAGTCTTGATTTATTTACTTCAAATTTCCCTTTGATTAGGGTAAATCACAGTGTCCATTTATCATATTTCTTTTCATTATCTTCATTAATACTGTTCACTTTTTTCATATTCTATTAAAATCTATTTCTTGATTGATATTCAGTTGTATTAAATGCAAGATATTGGCATTGCCTTGTCAAATATTCTGCTTTCCATATAATCACTATTCACAATGTTCAGAACATATTGGTTTATTAGTATCCAGATTCAGTTTAGCATTTTTAATTCAGGAGGTGATAAAGCAATGGACATAGTAAGTTCCACATAGGCTGTCACATCTTTAAGTCCATAGCTTGATGATTCTACATATGAATTAAATTACCACTAAATAAATCTGTTCTAAAAACTTATGAAATATACATGGCCTTGTGTGTGCTAATAAAACAAAGTCAATTTGTATATTATAGGAAGAAATTTTTCCATCTACTTGAAGACAACTTAGAAATAATTCATTGATGCTAAACAAATATTAGAATATAGGAAATAAGGGATTGAGAAGATAAAACTAACATTTATTAACTTATATGCATCTTCTTCCTAACAGTTAAGTAATTTTGTTTCCACTGAACTCATTTATGCTGTTTTATTCATAAAGTTTTGCACATGAAGAAGAGATAAGGATATAAAAAAGGAGTAAGATTGGCTTAAAGAAAAATTGTATGAGGAATAGTTGATAATACTTATAATTATAATGGGAAGACATAAAGAGTCTGAGGAGACAGGTGCAAGAATATAAGTTCTAAAGTAGAACAGTAAAGAAGACAGTAAGTTTAGCAGTAGCCACAAGAGGTCTGCACTCTATCTTGCTGTCTTTGATTTGCTCACCTGCTTTAATTTGACTTCCATTACAATACGCTGTTGATGTGTCTTTGGAAAAGCAAAGACCTCTAACTCAGCCTTTTCAATTTCAGTCATGTGAGCCATTTATAGAGCTTGCCTTTGCCTTAGGTCCTCTAGCATTTAACTAACCTTCCATTGATGTGGTGATAACACTCCTTGATCCTTAACTGAGAATTCCTTTGGTTCTTTGTTTACATTGGTATATTTCTATCATTCTGTCTTTTAGCTATTTTGTATTTCTTTCAAACTCATAAATTTAAGCTTCTTGTTTCATTACTTTCATTGCATACATCTCATTAGAATCCTTGGCTGTTTTTAAGACTTTCTAACTTCAGGGACAAAAAAATCATTTTAAATATTACATTTAGTTAGTAGATTTATCAATCTCACCTGTAAAAAAAAAGTCAAAATGAAGAAATTTGTATTTTGGGATCAGATAAAAGTGTGTAAATAAATAGGAAAATACTATTTTAAAAGCATGATGGGTTTAGGAATACATCTAACAAAATTTGTGACAACCAAGATTACACCTGAAACAACAAGAGATCTGTCAAAGACACTGCAAAAGATTTAACTGAATGGTGCAGGGCGGGTGGTACACCCATGTTTATAGATTGTTTGGAAGGCAGAACATTGTTACAATGTCAATTCTTTTAAAATTGATCCACAGAGTAAATGTAATCCCAATCAAATCCCTGCAGAGTATGTTTGCATGTGTAAATTGCTTAGCTGATTATAAAATTTGTATTGAAATGCAAAAGCTGTGAATAGTCAATGGCATCTTGAAGGAGGAAAAACAACATTGGAGAAATTACACTAGGATTTTCCAAGACTACCTATAAACCTATAGTGATTAAGGCAGTGTGATATTGATAAAAGAATTGACGAACAGGCCAATGGTGTGGAAAAGGGAGAACAGAAAGAGCCTACACACAGAGTTACTTGAATTATACCTGATCCCACTGTAATTAAGTTCAGAGAAAATAGTCTTTTAAAAATGATGTCACAGTAATCACATTTTCTTATGAGAGAAAATGGACATTGATACCTATCTCAAGCCATACACAAAATATAATTGAGGCAAACCATCAAACTCAATTTGATAACTACAGCAATTGAACGAGGAGATAAAAGTAGAGTAACTTCAGTCCATGGTACAAAATCCAGGGACCTGCTAACTTTCTTTGTGAATGATGCGTTAATGGATGGCAGCCAGAAGACATATTTATGCATTCTTTAGGATTGCTTTTTATACTACAGTAGAGAGACTATCTTGTGTGTTGTATGAATGCATCACCTGTCAATTAAAAAGCCTATGGTCTATGGCTTAGATAGGAAATACAGGTAGAATATCTGGCAGGTGAAAGAATTCTGGGATAGAGCAAGAGGCAGGAGAGCCACCTGGAAAGATTTGAGGAGTCAGATGCATGGCACCTGAGCACAGGTAACTAACCACATGGCAAAATGTAGATTAAAATAATTGGGTTATTTTAGTTATGATCAATTCAGAGCAGAGCCTTGCTATATGGCCAAAGTATTTACAAATACATTTTGAGTCTGAGTCTTACTTCTGGGAGCATGGGGCTGAGAGGATGAACTATGGCTTAACATCAACACACCATACTTACAGAGTTGCTTTGTTATGATTGAGATTATATGATTTGCAAAAACACATTCATTTATAATTTGGCAAAATTCTGTTCTAGAAGAAAACTTATGTTTACAGAGTGTTCATTTGAAAATATCAATGAATAGAAAAGGGGTAACAAAATTAAAACACCCAAGGTTGGATAAAGAAAAAACAATGACTTTATCAATTAAGATCATGTTTATTGGGAATTGAATCTTAAAATATAATAAAACAATTGGAGATAATTCTGTTTTAAAATGAGAAAAAGATTTTACCAGCCATATATCTAACTATGATACATTGTTCATAAAGGAAATTAAAAGCAAAGTCATAATATAATACTTTCTACATATCTAGTATGATAACTATAAAATATGAAAAAATGGGCAAATATGTCGAGAAATTGCCATATTTATATGTTCTTGTTGGGAATAAGAACTGAATTAAACAATATTTCTATGCATAAGTATATTCACAGAATAAAAAAATGCTGACACACAACCGCCTATAAATGCACATACTACAGTATTCATAGTGGATATAATAATGAAGCCACACAAATATCTATTAGTCCATAGATGTATTAAAAATAATGTGGTATACTATACACAGTATGTTTTAAGGTTCTGTCTCTCTGTCTCTGTCTCTGTCTCTCTGTCTCTGTCTCTCTCTCTCTTTCTTTCTCTCTCTGTCTTTCCCTTCCCTTTCTTCCTTTCTTTCTTTGCTTATTTTTCTTTCTAAGACAAGGTCTTATTGTGCAGTTCTGGGTAGCCTGGAAATTTCTATGTAGAGCAGGATGGCCTTGAATCACTATGCCCATATTTAAGTTATTTTTAATAAATGCGTGAATAATGGAGTACTACATTCTATTTTGATGCGTTCGTATACTATTTAAACCATAGTAAATTTATTTTCCTCTCATATGCTTATCATTTCTTAATGGCTAAAAAGAAAAAAATTCCTTCTTCTCTCTCATAAGTGAAATATTATTTAGCCATGGGAATTAAAGAAGTTTCAGAAGATAAAATAGTTTAGACGAACTTTAAAGGCACTGTGGTGGGCCAGTCAGCCAATTACCTTGGCAAGTGAAAGTGGTTGCCATGAAAGTCTAGACAACTCACACATAGAATCCAGGACTGAAGGAGAGAACCAACTCTAGAAAGTGGTCATCTTATTTCCATTTGCATGCTGCAATATACAGATCTCCATGCTCACACAGATCATACACACAACCTACACATGTGTACATACACACACTAATAATAAATAAATAATAACAAAGAAAGCTTTGTTATGTTTGAAATCAGATACAATGGACAAAATATGGCATGATTCTTTTTTTTTTTTTTTTAGGTGTCCAGAAGAGTTGAATCCACAGAGAGAAAATGGGGAAATGAGTGATTACCAGGGAATGGCTCAAGTGAACATAATAAGGTATCCCTTGGAATCAATGAAAATATTCTGGGATTCTCTAGTGTTGTAAGTTGTGCAACTTGGAATATTCAAAAATTGTTGAATTGTACTTTTAAAAGAAGATTGTTGTAGTATTAGAATATATAATAATGGTTATAAATAATACTATAAAATTACATTTGTCTACTGAACAGTTAAAACAGATCAAGCAGACATTGAAAAGCAGTAATTTACCTGACTGAACACCACCCACCAAATATTACCAGATACTTAAAGGGAGTTATAGATCTAAATACACAATATCAAATATTGTCTAGCATGTAATACTATAGCACCATTGGAGATGCAAGTCTAATTTTGTGTAGATACACAACTAATTTTTTTCATCTTTAGTAACTTGAGTATTTCTTATTTACATTTCAATTGTTATTCCCCTTCCTGATTTCCAGGCCAAAATTACCTTAACACCTCCCACTCCCCTTCTCTATGGGTGCTCCCGTCCCCATCCTCCCCCCATTGCTGCCCTCCCCCCAACAATCACGTTCACTGGGGGTTCAGTCTTGGCAGGGCCAAGGGCTTCCCATTCCATTGTTGCTCTTACTAGGCTATTCATTGCTACCTATGAGGTTGGAGCCCAGGGTCAGTCCATGTATAGTCTTTGGGTAGTGGCTTAGTCCCTGGAAGCTCTGGTTGGTTGGCACTGTTGTTCATATGGGGTCTCAAGCCCCTTTAAGCTCTTTCAGTCCTTTCTAAGATTCCTTCAACGGGGTCCCATTCTCAGTTCCATGGTTTAATGATGGCATTCGCCAATGTATTTGCTGCATTCTGGCTGTGTCTCTCAGGAGAGATCTACATCCTGTTCCTGTCAGCCTGCACTTCTTTGCTCCATCCAACTTATCTAGTTTGGTGGCTGTATATGTATGGGCCACATGTGGGGCAGGATCTGAATGGGTGTTCCTTAAGCCTCTGTTCTAAATTTTGCCTCCCTATTTCCTCCCAAGTGTATTCTTGTTCTCCTTTGAAAGAAGGTGTGAAGCATTCGCATTTTGATCATCAGTCTTGAGTTTCATGTGTTCTCTGCATCTAGGGTAAGTCAAGCATTTAGGCTAATAGCCACTTATCAATGAGTTCATACCATGTGTGTTTTTCTGTGATTGGGTTACCTCACTCAGAATGACATTTTCCAGTTCCCTCCATTTGCCTATGAATTTCATAAAGTCATTGTTTTTGTTAGCTGAGTAATATTCTATTGTGTAGATGTACCACATTTTCTGTATCCATTCCTCTGTTGAAGGGCATCTAGGTTCTTCCCAGCTTCTGGCTATTATAAATAAGGCTGCTATAAACATAGTGGAGCATGTGTCTTTGTTATATGTTGGGGCATCTTTTGGGTATACGCCCAAGAGAGGTATAGCTGGGTCCTCAGGTAGTTCAATGTCCAATTTTCTGAGGAACTTCCAGACTGATTTCCAGAATGGTTGTACCAGTCTGCAATCCCACCAACAATGGGGGAGTGTTCCTATTTCTCCACATCCTCACCAGTATTTGCTGTCACCTACCTGAGTTTTTGATCTTAGCCATTCTCACTGGTGTGAGGTGAAATCTTAGGGTTGTTCTGATTTGCATTTCCATTATGACTAAAGATGTTGAACATTTCTTTAGGTGTTTCTAAGCCATTCGGCATTCCTCAGCTGTGAATTCTTTGTTTAGCTCTGAACCCCATTTTTTTAATAGGTTATTTGTCTCCCGCGGTCTAACTTTTTTGAGTTCTTTGTATATTTTTGATATTAGCCCTCTATCATATTTAGGATTTGTAAAGACCTTTTCCCAATCTGTTGGTGGCTGTTTTGGCCTAATGACAGTGTCCACTGCCTTACAGAAATTTTGCAGTTTTATGAAGTCCCATTTGTCAATTCTTGATCTTAGAACATAAGCCATTGGTGTTTTGTTCAGGAAATTTTCTCCAGTTCCCATGTGTTCGAGATGCTTCCCCACTTTTTCTTCTATTAGTTTGAGTGTATCTGGTTTGATGTGGAGGTCCTTAATCCAATTGGATTAAGCTTCGTACAGGGTGATAAGCGTGGATCGATCTGCATTCTTCTACATGCTGACCTCCAGTTGAACCAGCACCATTTGCTGAAAATGCTATCTTTTTTCCATTGGATGCTTTTGGCACCTTTGTCAAAAATCAAGTGACAACAGGTATGTGGGTTCGTTTCTGGGTCTTTAGTTCTATTCCACTGGTCTATCTGTCTGTCTCTGTACCAATACCATGCAGTTTTTAATCACTGTTGCTCTGTAATACTGCTTGAGTTCAGAGATAGTGATTCCCCTGGAAGTCCTTTTTATTGAGAAGGTTTTAGCTGTCCTGGGATTTTGTTATTCAGAAGAATTTGCAAATTGTTCTGTCTAACTCTTTGAAACTGAATGGTATTTTGATGGGGATTGCATTGAGCCTGTAGGATCGCTTTTGGTAAAATGGCCATTTTACTATATTAATCCTGCCAATCCATGAGCATGGGAATCTTTCCATCTTCTGAGGTCTTCTTCAATTTCTCTCTTCAGAGGTTTGAAGTGCTTATCGTACAGATCTTTCACTTGCTTGGTTAAAGTCACACCGAGGTATTTTTATACTATTTGGGACTATTATAAGTGTGCCATTTCCTAATTTCTTTCTCGTAGTTTGTTTCTCTTTTGTGTTGAGGAAGGGCTACTGATTTATTTGAGTTAATTTGATACAGCCACTTTGCTGAAGGTGTTTTTATCAGATTTAGTAGTTCTCTGGTGGAACTTTTGGGATCACTTAAATATACTATTATATCATCTGCAAATAGTGATATTTTGACTTCTTCTTTTCCAATCTGTATCCATTTGATCTCCTTTTGTTGTCTGATTGCTCTAGCTAGAACTTCAAGAACTATGTTGAATAAGTGGGGAGAGTGGGCAGCCTTGTCTAGTCTCTGATTTTAGTGGGATTGCTTCAAGTTTCTCTCCATTTAGTTTAATGTTAGCTACTGGTTTGCTGTTTATGGCTTTTACTATGTTTATGTATGGGCCTTGAATTCCTATTCTTTCCAGGACTTTTATCATGAAGGGGTGTTGAATTTTGTCAAATGCTTTCTCTGCATCCAATGAAATGATCATGTGGTTTTGTTCTTTCCGTTTCTTTATATAATGGATCACCTTGATGGTTTTCCGTATATTAAACCATCCCTGCATGCCTGGGATGAAGCCTACTTGATGATGGTGGATGATTGTTTTGATGTGCTTTGATTCAGTTTGCCAGAATTTTATTGAGTATTTTTGCATCCCGATGTTCTAAGGGAAATTGGTCTGAAGTTCTCTTTCTTTGATGGGTCTTTGTGTGGTTTAGGTATAAGAGTAATTGTGGCTTCATAGAAGAAATTCGGTAACGCTCCATCTGTTTCAATTTTGTGGAATAGTTTGGATAGTATTGGTATGAGGTTACTATGTAGGTCTGATAGAATTCTGCACTGAACCCATCTGGACCTGGGCTCTTTTTGATTGGGAGACCTTTAATGACTGCTTCTATTTCTTAAGGAGTTTTGGGGTTGTTTAAATGGTTTATCTGTTCCTGATTTAACTTTGGTACCTGGTATCTGTCTGGAAATTGTCCATTTCCTGCAGATTTTCAAGTTTTGTTGAATATAGGCTTCCCAGTAGTAGGATCTGATGATTTTTTTGAATTTCCTCTGATTCTGTGAGTTATGTCTCCCTTTTCATTTCTGATTTTGTTAATTTGGACACAGTCTCTGCGTCCTCTCATTAGTCTGGATAAGGGTTTATGTATCTTGTTCACTTTTTGAAAGATACAACTTTTGGTTCTGTTGATTCTTTCTATGGTCCTTTTTGTTTCTACTTGGTTAATTTCAGCTCTAAACTTGATTATTTCCTGCCTTCTACTCCTCCTGGGTGTATTTGCTTCTTTTTGTTCTAGAGCTTTTAGTTGTGCTGTCAAGCTGATGATATATGCTCTCTCCTGTTTCTTTCTGCAGGCACGCAGAGGTATGAGTATTCCTCTTAGCACTGTGTGTTGCGCCTTCATTTTCACTAAATCCTAAAAAGCCTTAAATTTCGTTCTTTTTTTCTTCCTTGTCCAAGTTATCGTTGAGTAGAGGTTTTTTCAACTTCCCCGTGTATGTGGGCTTTCTCTTGTTTTTGTTGTTATTGTGACAAGACTTAGTCCATCATGGTCTCATAGGATACAAGGGATTATTTCAATCTTCTTGTATCTTTGAAGCCTGTTTTGTGACCAATTATATGGTCAATATTGGAGAAGGTACCATGAGGTGCTGAGAAGAAGTTATATTCTTTTGTTTTAGGATAAGGTGCTCTATAGATATCTGTTAAATCCATATGGTTCATAACTTCTGTTAGTTTCTCTATGTCTCTGTTTAGTTTCTGTTTCCTTGATCTGTCCATTTCTGAGAGTGCAGTATTTAAGTCTCCCACAACTCTTGTGTGAAGTGCAATGTGTGTTTTGAGTTTTAGTAAGAGTTCTTTTGTGGATGTATGCACCCTTGCATTTGGATTATAGATATTCAGAATTGAGAGTTCATCTTGGTGGATTTTTCCTTTGTTGAAAATGAAGTGTCCTTCCTTACCTTTTTAAATAACTTTTGGTTCAAAGTTGATTTTTTTTTTTCGATATTAGAATGGCTACTCCAGCTATTTCTTGAGAAATAGTTTGCTTGGAAACTGTTTTCCAGCCTTTTACTCTGAGGTAATCTCTGTCTTTGTCACGGAGGTGTGTTTCCTGTATGCAGCAAAATGCTGGGTCCTGTTTAAGTATCCAGTCTGTTAGACTATGTCTTTTTATTGGGGAATTGAATCCAGTGATATTGAGAGATATTAGGTACCGATGATTGTTGTTTCTTGTTATTTTTGTTGTTAGAGATAGAATTATGTTTGTGTGGCTATCTTCTTTTGGGTTAGTTGAAATTAGATTACTTTCTTATTTTTTTCCCAGGTGTAGTTTCCCTCCTTGTGCTGGAGTTTTCCATCTATTATCCTTTTGTAGGGTTGGAATTGCGGAAAGATATTTTGTAAATTTGGTTTTGTCATGGACTATCTTGGTTTCTCCATCTATATTAATTGAGAATTTTGTTGGGTATAGTAACCTGGGCTGGCATTTGTATTCACTTAGGATCTGTAAGACATATGTCCATGATCTTGTGACTTTCATAGTCTCTGATGAGAAGTCTGGTGTAATTCTGATAGGTCTGCTTTTATATTTTACTTGACCTTCTTTTCTTACTGCTTTTTCATATTCTTTCTTGGTTTTGTGCACTTGGTGTTTTGTCTATTTTGTGACAGGAGGAGTTTCTTTTCTGGTAGAGTCTTTTTCCCATTCTGTAGACTTCTTGTATGTTCATGGGCATCTCTTTCTTTAGGTTCAGGAAGTTTTCTTGTATAATTTTGTTCAAGGTATTTACCGGCCCTTTAAATTGGGAATATTTCCTCTTTTCTTTACCTATTATCCCTAGCTTTGATTTTTACAATGTGTCCTGAATTTTCTGGATGTTATGGGCTAGGAATTTGAATTTTACCTTTTCTTTGAAGATTTTGTCAATGTTTTCTATGGTACCCTCTGCCCCTGAGATTCTGTCTTCTATCTATTGTATTCTGTTGCTAATGCTTGAGTCTATGACTCCTGATCTTTTCCCCAGGTTTTCTATTTCCAATGCTGTCTCCCGTTATGATTTCTTTCCTGTTTCTATTTTCATTTTTCGACCCTGGATTTTTTTTTTTTAATTCTTTCACCTGTTTGGTTGTGTTTTCCTATAATTCTTAAAGGGGATTTGTGTTTCTTTTTAATGGCTTCTACCTGTTTACTTGTGTTGTCCTGTATTTCTTTAAGGGAGTTATTTATGTCCTTCCTAAAGTCCTCTAACATCATCATGAGTTGTGATCTTAAATCCAAATCTTGCTTTTCTGGTATCCTGGGGTATCCAGGGCTTGCTGTGGCGTGGGAACTGGGTTCTGATGATGCCAGGGAGCTTTGGTTTCTCTTGCTTAGGTTTTTACCCCTGCCTCTGGTCATCTCCTTATCTCTGGTATTAGCTGGTTTTCTGTCTCTGAGAGTGGCTTCGCCCTCCTATAAGTCTGTGTGTCAGAACTCCTGGAGATTGGCTTTCTTTCAGCAGGATCTGGGTACAGAGTGCTGTGTCACAGGGTTAGCCCTTGGTGCAGGCAGAAACTGAAAGTGTCCTGTCCCAGACTGCTCTTTGGTTCCTGTGTCCAGAGGGTTCCAGGTGGGTTCCTCTTAAGCCAGTAATGTGAGCAGAAGAGGTGGTCTTACCTGTGGTCTCAGGATTGTCCACACTTCTGAGAATCCAGCTCTCTACCCACTGGATCTGGTTACAGACTTTTTTTTTTTTGCTCTTAATCATCTAGCATATTTCTTGATACAACTTCAAACTTCATTTTCAAGTAGTGACATCTGAAGAAGGACAGATCGATGTTATATTTTCTATTGACAGCTCAGCCTTTAATCTTCTACTTCATTGGTATAAATAAAATATTTTTTTCCTTAATTTTCATTTAATTCTCAGTGATTCCTCGTTGTGCATAGTGTTAGTGTCTGCACTCTTCGCTGCAGATTTTGATAACTAGAAAGTTTTGAAAAATGACCTATTTCCATTCTAGATCAATATAGCAGAATCTTAGAATCATGCATCTTGGATATACCCACTAAAGCACTGTTTAGTGTGCTCCATCAAACACCACAATTGGACTGCTGCTTGGTCATTGTGACTGTCTCACTCCCTCTGCTGTATTTGTTTTGGGAGATAGCAACTTTCCTACAAGACTTAGTTTATGTATCCTGTTTGCCAGGTCTTTACTTAATTCCCCTACCCCAGAGCAATATTGGATCTTTCATACAATATAGCAGTATTTTCTATTACAGTTAAAGCACCACAAGAGATTCATTAGGCAGGCCTTACACCTGGTTCTATCTCTAGTGTCTAGTAGAGGACAAAACATAAAAATCAAATCAAAGTTGAATGAATGAATAAATAAATCTTATTTTGAGACTTAGCACGAGTAAATCCCCTGATTGCCCTCAGCTAATTTAACAAACAGTGCTATCTTCTCAAAATAAATAAATTGTAGTTTAAGAAAAGACTTGGGAAAATAAAATTGTAGGAATCAACCTGAGTAAATAATTGGCATCCAAACAGGGTAAAGTGCATAGGAACTTACATAGAATAGTATTTCAAAATATTCACAGCAGTATAAAAAGTACAGGTAGAAAACATGATATTCTTGGTCCAAAGTGGGGGAAAGCTACTGCATACATCAAAAGTGTTATGTTGACACCGAAGAGAGTTCCTTAGGCAATGCCAACTCCAGTGTGCAGGGAACATGCAGAAAGGTAATTCTGATGATTTGACATCCCTTGAGTACATATTCTGAGCATCACGAAGGAAAAAAAAATCGACTGTAAAAATTGAAGGACAAACTCCAGGTTTCTTTTTACAATTTCACCATTTTCCCCACTGCAGGATGGATCGCAGCCAAAGGAGTAAGGGAAGTGGGCAGTCTCAGATTAAAAATCGAGTATGTGTCATCCTTTGATCCTTACATGGCTATGGTTCTGATGTGTAGGAGAATTAGGAGCACCAGTCATCACACCAGTCTGTGGGGAAAGTGATTTTCATATCATTCGTTCATGGGTGTGGGGATAGAGTAATTTCATCCATTCTAATTTGGCACCAGTTTATCAAGACAAAGAGATACTCTCTACCCAACAACTTTTTTCTTTTGTAGCCACTGAATGTGCTTTTCAAAACCACAGTCCTATGGATTCTTTCACTAAACTTCCTTACTCAAAACTATAAAAATGCACTCTGCTTTGTTGTCTCAGACAGAGCTTTAAGAAAACTAGGGGAAGGATTTAGCATCCTGCTTTAGAGCTTTAACACAAACTCAGGGACCGTGGGGATTACTGTTGTTTCTGATGACAAGACTTGAAGCATACCATAGTTTTCTGCTTGTCCTCAAACAGAATTCTGGTGAAATCTTTCTGGCTTAGTCTTCGTTCCTCTCTCTTCTTTCATTTTTTTTTTCCTATCCTGTTTATGGGTGTGGGCTTTTGCTCATTTCTGTGAAACCTACCCCACTTGTATGTGGAAAATACAAAGAACAAGGGAGTCTATTTATTAATCAGTGGTGCACAATTGTGGAAACAAAATGTCAGTTTTTCAGTTTTATTGGGTGCCATATAGTGACTGTACGCATTTTTATACAAGCATATTGTCTTTTTTTTTTTTTTCCGGAGCTGGGTACCAAACCCAGGGCCTTGTGCTTGCTAGGCAAGTGCTCTACCACTGAGCTAAATCCCCAACCCCGATAGGAAGCATATTGAACGTGATGGTTTGACCCAGAATATTATTGCCATGGCTCTCTGACAGGGATTCATATTGAACAATCTCTTCTGGTCATTTCCAAAGCAACTTCAGTCATATAGGGGTGAAGTTTGTAACACTGGCATGATTTTTCCTCACCATATCTTCCCTCTTATGTGAGGACACGTGGATCAATGTCTTATTTTAAATCATAAGTTTCTTTTTCTTCAGGAATCACTTTAATCCTTTCCTTGATGCTTGTTTTTTCCATGGTTTTGTATTCAGGTTTTGGCGGTGAAAGATTCAAAACACAATTTTCTCTGTTGTTCTTCATCTTGATTTTTTTTACAACATTTGAGTATTCTTCCTTCTTTAGGCTCTCTTTCCAGACATACAGACACACACACAGAGGAAGAGAGACACACACATGTGCAGACACATGCACACACACACAGGCAGAGAGAGAAGGGGGGGAGAGAGAGAGAGAGAGAGAGAGAGAGAGAGAGAGAGAGAGAGAGAGAGAGAGAGAGAGAGTTGTGGAATAGTGATTACATGAGTATGTGGATGAAATTGCCCTTTGTTTCTTTTTCTAGAGATTTCATAATGAGTATTATGTCTTTGAGCCAAAACATTATTTTTATTCTTGAATCTTGATAGTACAATGTTGAGAGCTATCCCTGGGGTTTTGAGAAGTGCTGAGCATAAGATTGTAAAGTTGCAGGATATAAAGAAATCAGTATATGTGTTATTTTCCCACAGTTTGCAAACTGGCATCTACTAATTATATTTTTGCCCATAAATGGGTTATTTTCTTTTTATATTAGTCTCGTAGCTTTTAAGTCTTTCTATGGTAGAAGGTACCAGCCTCAATATATTCATCCCAGAGGAAAAGGCAAGTCACACACTATGATTGCTTCCAACTTTGCTGACAGACTATACTTTAGACTTTTCCCTCAGTTTCTGGATCTGATAATGCCAGTATACCCTTATACAGCTCCAGGGAGAATCATACTTTCTTAAATGGGGTCACAATATAAGTAAGAATTGTCTAGATTCTGAGATTGCATAACTCTGATGATATTAAGGAAACTAAAAGCCATCTTGCAACTTTTAATATTGGCATACAAAAGTAAGAAAAGTCTGGTGAAAATCATTTAATAGAGAATTAATGTCCACTTTCCTTTTATGCTGTTCTGACTTGGTTTACTGTGATCTTTGCTTATCATGTAAAGAACAATGAGAACTTCTCTTTCAGCTCAACTTCAGCAATTCTAACAATAAATCATCAGAAGGTTTAGATCAAACTACATACTACTGTGAATGTGGATTCTTATGCTATAATTAAAATGGATAAAAGTCAGAATTACATATTAAGATTGATAGCCACTTGATAATTCTCACTTAATCCACAAAAATGTAATTGATAATGTCTATCCATTTTTTTTTGAAAAATAAAACCTCTGACCTTTAAAGGATTTTGTGATTCTGCTAACTTATAATTTATAACATATACTTCAGCAAATATATTTTCTTATCTACAAATTACAAACATGTAGTAAAATGGGAAAATGAAAGCCCATCTTTACTTGTAATATTCCTTTTACAGAAATGTAGTGTCTTCAATATTGAAAAGGCAGAACTAGACAGATCATTGTGAGTTGGAAGTTTGCCTAATGTACATAGCAATTTCCAGACCAGCCTGGCTATACAACAAACATAGTCACAAGAAACAAAACAACAACAACAAAAATGTAGTGTTTTGTTGTGTTTATGTTTATAGTGTAAAGTAAAATAGGAAGAAACATCCGACTGGAATAAGTCCATGAATTTACATGTAAAATTATCTTCCTAGTGGCATTTTAGATAAAGAAAGGCTATTTATTTTAGAGCATAGCATTCAATATGCCCTAGAATCAAAACACAAAAGCATATTTGTAAAAATAGCAGAAATAGAAGCAGAGTCTCTTACGCAAATCAAATTCAGCTGCCCTACTGCACCAGCCCTAAATGTAAGCATAGTTTTGTGTGTTCGTTTCTTTCAGCTCTGACCTGATACCTACAGCACTTACCTTTCAATTATTTCAAAAGAGACATGTTGAAACTTCCTTGTAAAGTCTGAAACTGCCAAAGTAAGCTCTGGGAGTTCACACCTTGTAGAGGCTGCTAATTGAAAGGGAAAAGCCAAAACAATGGAATTGGAGTAAGCTCTTTCACGAAACACAGAAATCTCAAATTCGAGGGTCCTTGGCTGTGAAGAATGCTGAGAGCCTTTACCACTTTAAGTTCTTCTTCAAAATTTAAAGCAGGTTCTATAAAAGAAATGCACAGCGGAGACACTTCATTTCTTTCCTGCTCTGGGCATTCATGAAAGCTCCATGGTTTTGAGACCATAATAAACAGCCCATGATATTTGTTGATAGTGGTGATTGAAAGCTGGCTTAGACTGTACCAACATGTAAGAAACGATGATTGTGTTTTAAAAAGTTCCAATAATATCTTTTTGTAAGAGATTGTATACTTCATAGGCATATACTGTGTATGCTAATGAGGATGGTTGGATCCATTCTATAAGAATTAGAAATAATTTGTGTTAAAGACAGTTGGTACAATGATTTTTATATAATTATCTAGGATATTGTCATGGTTCAAAGTATGTTATCATACTTACATATTTACTTATATATAATTAGGGTTGCTTGCATGAGTATGGGTGGGGCAATTTACTTGAACTAGGGTTATGTATCAGTAGCTGTATCACTGAGGAATGTAATTTTAATCCTTTTGCAACCTTTAAGTATTTACAGCTTCTTTGGGAGGGGTAGAGTCTTTGAAATTCTTCTTCATGGTAGATGGACCCAGTTCTGTTCAGGTCATGTGAAGGCAGCTTATGGCTGCTGTGTCATATCTAGAAGACACCATTGAATAAAACACTTTTATATCCTCTAGTTCTAACATTCCATATGTCCTCTTTACCTGGATGTGAAAATATTTTTATAAATAATCTCAGAGTTCAAAATTTAGGATTAATTTATTTTTAGTTGAGGATTGTTCATTTATATTGCCATCTTTTAAAGTGTAATTAACAAAAACATGATATATCCTGAGTTTGTAATGCAATCCTCATTTGTTCTTCCTAAAGAATTAGTAAACTTCGAAAAATCTACCAGTCCATCTGGGTTACATTAAATAGTACATACAACATTAAAAAAATAATATGGTCATTGCAAACTGGACAACTTTGCGTGTGTGTGTGTGTGTGTGTGTGTGTGTGTGTGTGTGTGTTCCTGTGTGTGTATACATGTGGTGCTGAATGTGTACGTGTATGTATTTGAAAATGGGCATCAAGGGATACATGCATGTGGAGGCTTAGAGTTGATACTGGTAGTCTTCCACCGTTGATTCTTTACCTATTTCATTAAGACAGGTTTCTCAATTGAACCCAGAGCTTGTTGATACTGACGGTCTAACTAGCCATCTCTTCCCAGAGTTTCCTTATCTCTGTTTTTTGAATGGTGGCGTTACAGGAGGGCTGCCATGATCACCACAAATTTTAAATGGGTCCTGAGGATTCAAACCAGTGCTTATGGCTATAAGGCAAGTGCTTTCTTCACTGGAGAATCTTCCAGATCCCAAGTTGAATAACTTAGATATTTTAACAATTCTTGCATGCTTCATTTATGGGCAAATGTTGCTTCTTCAGATACAACATGTGAAACAAAATTTTGGCAAAAAATAAGGTTTAATGGTTTTTTTTTTCTTTTTCTTTTTTTTCAGAGCTGGGGACCAAACCCAGGGCCTTGCGCTTGCTAGGCAAGCGTCCTACAGCTGAGCTAAATCCCCAACCCCAGGTTTAATGTTTTTAAACTTACTTCAGTGCTCTGTCTAAGAAATACTCCTCTAATAGTATACTGAAAAGGATACTCTTCACTCCTCTACCCAACAGGTTTTTCTTGTTTTGTATTCCCGATCCCGTTATTATTGATCTCCAATTTCTATAGAGTAAAAGACATTTGGTATTTATTAACCATGTTTCAAGCATTAGACATTTTGGCTAGCATGTAATGATCTTATCGCTTTAATTTGTATTGATTGGCTGATGACTAAGGATGTTAAACACTTTTACATTACTTGTTGGTCATTTGGTTGCTATCCTTTGTGAATGGTCTAAGTTTTTGCTCACATGCTGCATTGAGATACTAATCTAAAAATTTGTTACACAGGAGATCTGCTATGAGGTGGTGTAGGTGCTTGGGGTGAGGCCATCTGCCTACCTGCCCCCACACTTGGGGTAGTCAGAGAGCTGACCCCTATAGCATGAGAACAGGAGAGCTAGCTATGCAACCTCACTAGCTGTAATACTAAAGAGAATGGGCTCTGCCCCTTGCCTGGGCAACACAGTGGAGCTGGCCCTGATAGCAAAGGAGGGGTGAGCCAGCCTATTACAATGTGGGACCTTATTCCTTGATTGGCCAGCTTAGTGAGGCTGGTTCTGGAGGCATGGTTGTGGGTGAGCCAGACCCAAGGGCATGAGAACAGTAGAGTTGACCCTGCTTCCTGCTGATGGTGCGACTGGGTGGCCTACCCAGAACAGTACTATAGAGCTCACCCTGTTGGTTCAGGTAAAGGAAAATTGGTGCATTGACCAGCTCAGCTACCACCCAGGCACAGGTCCAGGTTTCTGAGTTGGCACACTCCAAAATCTATATCATCTGTGAGTGGGTGAGGTGTGTGAAAGGGCCAGTCCTGCTGTTCCAAAGCTGCAGGATCTCCATGACACAGGGCAACAACAGGATAACCTGGAAGAGTCCTGGTGAGGATTGACTATTGGTGGTGTCACAGGAGCCAGAGATCTCAAAACAGACCAATCACACATCACAATGAACATTTGCAAGTGGCACACACTATGACATATTATAGCTTCCAAAATGAGATATTTTCTATGCTTTGTTTTTGTTGTTATTGTTTGTGTGTGTATTATTGGAGTGGAACAATTGTGAGAGCAAAGGGTGCAATGAGGCAATGAGAGATGCATGGAACTGGGGTTCATGATGTGAAACTTAGAATCAACAAAAAGTTTTCTTTTTAAAGTTGAAGGAGTAGTTTCTAGGGCTGTGCTTTGAACACTCATTCTGTTACTAACATATTATAATAAAAGACTGATTTTATTTTCTTTACATTTTGAAGCAAGTTCTCACTCTCTATCCCAGGGTTGCCTGGAACTTACTATGTGGCAGAGGCTATCCTTGGACTTACAGTGATAACTCCTGTTCAGTCTTTCTAGTGCGGGGGCTACACACATGATTGTTCATGCCCAGCTAACATAATATTTTTATTGATCATTTGAGACTTTCACGCAACATATTATGATCACCCTTACTTCCCCAGTCCTCCCAGGGTGCCTGCCCAAACCTCAGAAGCTTCCTCCTTCAAAAATCGATGAAGACACCAAAAAGGACAATTTTGCTGTCAATATAGTCCATATGGAGCAATAGAAAGTCATAGTGGTCAGTCCCTTAAAGAAAACCGAGTCCTTCCAAAAGCACACACCACCAGAAGCCATCAGTTATATATAGCTACACATCAGCATCCTTATCACAATTTTAAGAGTTCTCTTCTATGACTTGATGTCTAGGATGTTACTGTTTGGGGAAGCAGGTTGTCACAGAAGCCTTTTATGTCTCTCTTAATCAACTGTGAGCTACAGTCATCTATAACGCTGCAGAAGACTCCATGTCATGTTCTTTGTAGTCAGCACAAACATGGATCATGGATTCTACCTGGTACTTGGACCATAGACACTTACCTGGCTTCAGAACCTGACAAAGTCCTGATGACTGCCCAGTCCACAGACATCAGTACGGGTTCAGGTTGTAGAAGAGAACAAGGACATCAGCATGACTTTTGGTGGTAATACAGGCCATTGGCATCAACATAGCCCTGGCTACAGCATGACCACAGGACCAGACATGGCCCAAATGGGCAGCATGGACCATAGACATCAACATAACCCTAGGTGATTGCACAGACACTGACATCTATGTGGCCATCAGTGGCATCACAGCCCCAAACATCAACATTGCTTCAGGTGGCAATGAAGAATGTGGTGGTTTGGCCCCAGGGAGGATACTATTAGGAGGTGTGGCCTTGTTGGAGGAAGTATGTTACTCAAGGATGGGCAATGAGAACTCCTCCCTAACTACATGGCAGTCAGTCTCCTCTTAGTGGCCTTCAGATGAAGATGTAGAACTCTCAGCTCTGCCTGTACCATGCTTATCAGGATGCTGTCATGCCCCCGCCTTGATGATAATCCACTAAACCTCTGAACCTGTAAGCCAGCCCCAATTAAATGTTGTCCTTATAAGAGTTGCCTTGGTCATGGTGTCTGTTCACAGCAGTAAAACCCTAATTAAGACATGACCATGGATATCCTAATGGTCCTTGGAGGTAACACAGGGCATGGACACTGCAGTAGAACCAGACATGGTCTGCAGCATCTGCACAGAACACAGACATCAACATAACCTCATGCAGTGGTACAGGCCAAGTACATCAACATTGTCTCCTGCAGTAGCTCAGTCTTTAGCATCCACGCAATTCATCCTCTCTCCAAGGCATCCTTCTCACCCCTCCACTGCAAATGTGTTCCTGGCAGTGGCATTTGAAACAGCAGTGCGGCGATACATGCTCTACATATATTGCTCTACATGCACCTATTCATTGTCAGGAATCATTGGTCTGACTAAAGGCCTCTGCTTTCTGATGCACCATAAATATTAGCCCATCCCTGAGATAGCTACTACAGCCATGCTTCTGTTTTTCATTTCTGATGGCAATAAGATGCTACCAGATCTGGTTCTGCAACACCAGTTCCTCCTCCTGAGCTAGCAGACCATACATGGGATAGGTGATGAGGCTGAACAACGGGAAGTAGTGTATCTGTGCTCAGGTGACAGCCAAGTTGGTCAGACCATCTTGGAACCCCCTCCTCACTTCAGCAGGATAGGCTCTTCCTGGAGTCTGACCCATACCTAAGACTGATTTTGTTGGAGCCCAATATATTCCTTTTGTTAGAAGTTTACTAGATAATTTAATGTCAAATCTGTATGTGCCACACTATTGTGAAGCGATTCTTTTACATTTATACAGAGATGATGCCTAACATAATGAAAATTAGGTTTTTTTTGTATGTAGTACGAAGTGGGGGTGGTTTTCGTAAGGATATCTAGTTATTTGAGCACCAATTATTAAAAAGACTTTTCTTTATCCTCAGAATTGCTTTCATACCTTTGTAAAATATCAATAGACTGTACAAGTATGGATCTAATCTAGCTTCTATTCTCTTGCATTGATCTACTTGTCTGTGTTTAACCTACTAGCATGCTTTCTTGATAGCTGTAGACTTATAGTAAGTCTTGATATTAGACAGTGTAAATCCTCCAATTTTGTCTTTCTTACCATTTTGCAAGATTGCTATGGCTAATTTATATTACATATATATATATATATATATATATATATATCAACTGGTGTATCTATTTTTATGCCTGCTGAAATTTTAATTTGGATTACATTAAAAGTACAGATCAATTATGGGAGAACATCTTAACACTCGGGTATTTTGATTCAGAAACTTCATGTATCTTTTAGTAATTTAGATCTCCTCTAGTATATCTCAGCAATGTTTTATAACTTTTAATGTAAAGGTCTTGGATATATTTGAATAAGCTCATTTCTAAATGCTTTATCTTACTTATATCCAGCTGTAAATATAATTAATTTTTAATTTAATTAACAATTTTTGCTAGCTTTTGAATATAATTGCTTTCTGTATATGGTATTAGATTATGTGATTTTGCTAAATTAACCATTAGTCTTTTCTAGAATATTCTATGAGCCAAAATATATAAGCTGCAAGTCAAGGAAGTTCAGCTCTCTCATCTTTAATAGTTTTGGTTTTATGTGTTCAGTGGCTGACTTTGCAGACTTAGAGTACCAGTGCAAAGTGAATAAACAATATAGCAAGCAGGTTCCAGTATATGTTTGTGTGTTTGTGTGTGTGTGTGTGTGTGTGTGTGTGTGTGTGTGTGTGTACACATATATATATATATACATTTTGAAATTAAGTGAGATAATAGCTATGAATTTTATGTTGTCTAGTCCAGGTTACCTAGGAGTCTTTCTTGTAATTGCATCTTGAGGTCCTTAGGTCTCTCTCTCTCATTTTAATAATGCTTCTTCTGTATCTATCATAAGAAACTTGGGCCTTTTTGCTTTTAATGTATTGATGTGTTGTGTGTGGAGTGCCATCAATTGATTTTTTCCCCTGTTTGTTCAACCTTGAATTAACCTAGGTAATTCTGTTTGGTCAAAATATTTTTAATATTTTTGCTTCTTACTAAATTCAGTTTGTAAATATTTTGCAAAGGATAGTTTATAAAGAAAGCTCATTATTTTTATTTTCTTTTACTGTCACTGTCTGATTGGCAGCAGAATAAGGCTGGCCTTTTGACAAAAATAATAGGAGAAATGATTTCCAATTTTGACAGATTTTGTCTACCATAATTTTCACTTAAAATATATAGAATATTTTTACCAGTAAAAACATCTTAAAATATTTTTACACTATAAATTCAACTGATTTGTTAGGTATAAAGTTATTGTGATTTTTCCCCAGATTGATTTTGATAACTTGTGTCACTTAACCAACTTTCTTGTTATATCAGTCATCAAATTTATTGTCATCTACCTGTATAAATTGGCCTTTATATCCTTATTATCTGAGGAGTTTGTAAAAACTTCCTCCTCTTTGGTTGTTCTTGTCTTATATTAGGTGACTTCCTCAGTCATTCTCCACATTTGTTTTTGAGATAGTCTGTCAGTTAACCTGGAGTATACCAAAAGAGCTAGATTGGCTAGCCAGAAAGCCCTAGGTATCCAGCTGCCTCTGCCTACTCAGAACTGGAGAAGCAACAATGGACCTAGCTTTTTCCATAGGTGCTGAAGACATAAACTCATGCGTTATGCTTTCACGACAAGCAATTTACTAAGTCGTCTCTTCAGCCATAAAAAAATATCCTTTGCTGGGTGGTGGTCGCACCTACCTTTAATTCCAGCACTAGGGGGCAAAGGCAGGCAGACCTCCGGGAATTCAAGGCCATCCTGGTCTATAGGACTAATTCCAGAATAGCTGGGGCTACACAAAGAAACCCTACCTCCAAAAACAAATAATTAAATAATTAATAAAGAACATGTTTTATGTTACTTGGAACATTTGATATTAATGATTTATTGAAAACCATGATATGATCTTAGGGAGTGATTGTCCCAAGTGCACATTGAAAGAATATTTATGTGGTGTTGTTGGGTATTGCCTTAATTTTTCTGGACTTAATTTGTCTGTAATGTTGGGGGAAGTACAGAAGAAGGGGGTCTGAGCAACAAACTGAGAGATGACATCTTGATGTGCAAACTCAAAGTAGAAAGAGTGAACTAGTGGGATAAAGATACAAACTCTCAAAACTTCCTCTCAGCAGCTCACTTTTTCCATCAAGGCTCTACACTTCTCCCCAAACATTGGTGCCAACTGAGGTCCATGTTAGCGTACTTGAATCTCTGGTAATATTTCTCATTCAAACTATCACATCTCTTTTTTGTGGAATATTTATTTATTTATTTATTTATTTATTTATTTATTTATGTATTTATGATTGAGTTGCATGGTATGCCCTTTTCCTTCTATTTCAAAATCCTGTATCTATAGTGAAGCTAGTATACTGGCTGGTTTTCTGTGTCAACTTGACACAAGCTGGAATTATCACAGAGAAAGGAGCCTCTCTTGAGAAAATGCCTCCATGAGATCCAGCTATAAGGCATATTGTCAATTAGTGATGAAGGGGGGAGGGCCCCTTTGTGGGTGGTGCCATCCCTGGGCTGGTAGCCTTGGGTTCTATAAGAAAGCAAGCTCAGCCAGCCAGTGGAAGCAAGTCAGTAAGTAACATCCCTCCATGGCCTCTGCATCAACTCCTGCTTCCTGACCTGCTGGAGTTCCAGTACTGACTTTCTTTGGTGATGAAACAGCAACATGGAAGTAAGCTGAATAAACCCTTTCCTCCCCAACTTGCGTTTTAGTCATGATTTGTGCAGGATTAGAAACCCTGACTAAGACAGCCAGTAACTACATTTTGTAGTCCTAGATTCTCAACTGGCATCTTTCATTTCTTATACTTCCATATTTTGTAAGTCAACTTTGTCCTCGTTAAAGCACACCTTCCTTTCTGAGATACATTGCTTTGGATATCAAAGTCTAGACCAATACTTCTTTGTATGTGTAAAAGTGTTGGCTTTGTTATAGTTTGTGGTTTATTTTTTTCTGATAAGAAAAAAATATTCTTTTTTTTTTATACGTAATATATCTTTTTTCTGTATATAGAATTCCAAGTAACTTTTGTTTTGGTTCTTAATGTGCAGATTTCTTTTTTATTATGATTAATATTTTTTGAGTCTTGAAACTGTGGATTTATACTGTTCATAATAATTTGAAAATTTTGGACACTATTTCTTCAAAAATGTTATTTCTGTCCCAATCTTTGCTTTCTCATTTTAGAAAGCATTTTATGCATATTTTACTTCCTGATGTTGTCACTCAGACCACTGCAACTACAGTTGATAATATTATTTCTCTCTCAGCTTAATTTGCAGTTTTGAGTTGAAGTTTATTGGCCTGTTGTTCTATTACTACTGAGTATGCTATTAAGCACATGTATTGATTTTTATTTTAGTAATGTTTTCTTTATTTTATTTCAAAAATTTTGCTCAGATTTTTCTCATTTCTTTTGTTTGCTGAGATTTCCCTAGCTGCTTACCCACAATGTCCAAGTTTTTCTTCAAATCCTTGAAGTCACTTATAACATTTCCTTTAAATGGATGTTTTGTTAGTTCTAACATGTGCCTCATTCCTTAGTCAGTTTTTATTGACTGGGTTTTACTTTTGCTATTGATTTTTCTTTATATTTTCAGGCTTTTTCACTTGTCTTGTATTTTAAAAATACATGTTGCCTAGCAGAAATGGCATACTCTTTCATTCATTAACAATTTTATTTGTTTTTCAATTTTTAACATACTGTATCAATTTTCCACTATAAATGGCATATTTTTAATTTATGAAGTTTGTTATATTATTTTAAGGTTTATTGAATCAGTTTTACTGTGTATTCAATTGATTATTTTAGACTCATTTTGATATTTTATAAAACTAGAGTTCTAGAGTTGAAGTATATAACTTATGTTATATGACTTTTTCAAGTTTTGGTTGAATGTCAGTGGTATTCAGTAGTTGATCTTTTGTCCAATTGGTGAAAATTTAACAGGTTACTAGTGCTTACTTGGATTTCCACCATGTTCATAGATTCTCAATAGCTATTTTTCTCATATATATATATATATACACATATATATACATAATTTTATTCAACTAAAGACATAAAGGTATTTCCAACATTGTAGAGCTTTTTCTCTGCATATTTCTCATTTATTATTGTGTCTTATAAATTCATACTACTTGCACATTACTAAGCTTCAATTCTACTTCTTCAGTTCAGAAAAAGACCAAGATATGCCTTCTTCCTTTGCATGACACAATCTGAAAAACAGAGACTTGCCAGAGACCTGGTGAATAATTGGGTTACTGTCCTATTTCCGTTGCTATGATTAAATACACAGACAAACAGAAATACAGAAATACAGACATACAGACAGACAGACAGACAGACAGACACACACACACACACACACACACACAAGCCATTGAATAGAGAAAATAATTATTTTAAGTCGACAATTCCATGTTATATATCACTAGGGCAGGGAGGGGGTTGACAATGGCAGCAGCATAGTCACATCCACAGTCAAGAGCACAGAGAAATGTAAGTATCCTTATTATTAAGCATACTTTCTCTGCTTTTATACAGTCTAGGGCCCTATAACAGGAATGGTACCATGCATTCTCGGGCTGAGTCTTCCCACATGAATTAAGACAATCAAGATAATTCCCTGAAGGCATGAGCACAGGACACCCTCTTCTCAACAATCCTTTACTAAGACTCTCTTCCCTGGTCAATATAGGTCCTTTCAAATTGTCAATTAAAACTTTTCATTGTGGGACTGGAGACATGGTATTTAAGAGCACTGGCTGCTCTTTGAAAGGAACAGGTTGAATTCCTGACACCCACAAAATAGCTCACAATAATCTTTAACTCCACTTTCAGGAGTTCTGATGTCCTCTTCTGGACTCTGCAGGCACGTGAAATACATGCAGGCAATGTCCACACACACATAAAAATACATATCCATATATAGTGTATATATTCATATAACAGCTTATATGTAATATATCTTTTTTATATATATCTATATCTGTATATAGAATTCCAAGTAATTTTTGTTTTGGTTGCTTCGTGTGCAGTTTTCTTTGTTTTTTTATGATTAATACTTTTGAGTCTCCTGAACCTATGTATTTATGCTGTTTCATTTATATATTTATTTATATATGAATACATATGTATATATGAATGCATATAATATTAATATTTAATATGTATTAGATGTTCTATCCATCACAGTCACTTCCTGAGTTTATTTAATATCAGCAGATGAAATACTCAGGCATTATTGAGCATTACCTTAAAATAATTATTGCATGTATTTTGAGACTTTATAGTTATTTATGATGGGAAAGCCAGGTTAGCACAAGTACTTCTTTATGAATAAAACTTAAGTTACAGTTCTACTAACTAATATCCTACAGAAAAGTTAGAGAAACATTTGTGTTTAGGTTCACTGAAATCATCTTGCCAAATCTGCATTCTCTCTCTTTTCTCATAGATTATATTTGTCTGTTATTTTGCTGTGCCGTCTTACATAAAGTTTCAGATAGCTTATAACATCATCTGTATACATAGTATCTGGGTCCTGAAAACAAGTACATTTCTTAAATAACCACAGCGCCAATATTTCATCAGAGATTCTTAATATTATTTAAGAAATTTACCTGGTGTACATTTAAATATCTCAGACCATTCTTTCAAAGTCTAAAGTCCACTCGAAATTTCTTGATGTTAGTTTCATTTGATCAAAAACATCTCTTGACCTTTTTTCATTATTTGTCAAGATGACATTTTTAAAGCAACCAGACGGTGTGGGTGAGATTGTTCCATTATGATTCAAGTTAAACAAGAGGGGAAAAAAGTGAGAATGTTGCACACTTTCTAATTACATTTTTTCTATAAAGAGTACACATTTTTAGTTCATGTCTCTCTAGGTGATCCTGTTTGTTTACTTGTTTATGCTAGATTTCTCTGCTGTAAGAAATCCCCCCCCCGCCTTTTACAATAAAGATGTAATCTGTGGAGTAATATTTTGAGAGCATGTGCTTGTTCTGTTTCTCAATATCCTTTGAGCAAGGGGTTTTAATATCCACTGATAATGGTGACCAGACTTAATGATTACGTTTGGAACTACAAAACAAAGCTTTTTCTCATTCTATATTTTCTGCTGCACTTATCTGAAATAGTTTCATAGCGATAAGCTTCATAGTGACTTTATATAAGGTAGAAACATATTTGAAAGCTAAATAAATGACACTAGAATATGTTTTCCTAGTGCCATGGATACAGCATGCCTCCTACCACATTAGGGATTTAGGTTGAGCTGACAATCAGGCACATTGCTTTAAAGAACTAATGTAGAACATTACTTCATCTCAGAAAGTTGACTCATATAATCTTTCTTTAAATAACCCCATTCTCATCTTCTAGAGACAAACTGTTCTGGTTTTTGCTCACCATACATTATTCTTTTTCTGTTGCAGGATTTCACATAAATGGAATTATACATGTAATATTTGTATAGATATCTTGATAATTAGCCTGTTTTGAAGTTTTTTTCATTGCTATTACATAATCAAATGTAATTTCCCCCATTACTCCTGAATTATATAATTTCTATCAATTTCCTTAATAATGAACATTTACAGTTTTTTAAAAATTTGCTATTCTACTTGTGTGCATTTATATTTTCTTTTACTTGGAATATAAAGAATATCTGTGTCTTTATTCTAACCAAGAAAATTCAGGAAAGGTAATGTTATCACACTAGAATTTTGTAACACAACTTCTTATCTTGTCTGTATTCTCTTTGTAGAGACTGTCATGAGCTAAGCAGCAAAAAGTAAGTATCTCTGTTGAAAAGGAAAAAGTCAGCCTTTAGTCAATAGGGAGTCAGGAACTGGGGCCTTCAACACAAAATTGCAAGAAAATTATTCTTACCAAGTACATGATAAGGTTTGAAATAGATTCCTCCCCAGTGGAGCTTCAAAGTGAAAATGCATCCTGCTGGCATTTTGATTGCAAGGCCTTGAACAAAGGACACATCTTTGTCTGGTTTCCTGACACCCCTTCAAAAAATCAAAACAAAACATGTTTTGCTGTAAAGCCAGTAAGCCAGTAGTTATGCATCAACAGACAGCTAATAAAACACTTTAAATTTTTTTTCGAAAGCACAATTTTATTCCAGAGCCAGGCTGACTGATTTCAAACTCAGTATGTCAGTTGGGATGGTCTAGAACTTGTGTTAGTCCTCTTACCTCTGTGCCCTAAATGCTCAGATTACAGGCTTGTACCACACACTCAACTTCAATCACTATTAAACTAGTCAGTATGTAAACATATATTTTTTATTTTTTTTTTTTTGGTAGCAAATATTTGGAAGATTTGTGTTTGGTTTTATAAAATGTTCTAGTTCTTATAGAAATATACTTAGTATTTTCTAGAGGAAAAAAGAAAACCAATAATCCATACATCCAGATACACAGAAGAAGATTTATTAGGGAATTAACCACAGAATTATGACACCTGAAAGTCTAGTTGCAAGCAATCTTCAGGCAAGAGTTCCCAGGATGCTGTAGTATGATTTGCATGATGATCTGGTCTAAGTCAGAACCAGCGCATCTTGTTGCTTTGAGGCCTGAGGCCATAGAACTGTGCAGTGGAAGAGGGGCACATATCTTAGACTCTAAAGGCCTAAGAACCTAAACAGGAGGGGTACAAGGGAAATGGCAAATGCATCCTGTACCCGAGACCTTTGGTAGCTTTGCCTTTTGGATTTATTCCTTTGGGATCCATGTATGATTAAGTAAATCCTGCCTGCAAGGAAGGGGAATCTTCTCTGTTTAGTTCACTAAGACTCACTCTCCTAACCACCATGACAATAATGCTTTAGTAGGTTCTAAGTGTTTCTTAGTCCAGTCATATCTAAAATTAAACATCACTGTGAAAATTTCTAATAACTTTCCTTACATTGTTTGAGTATTTTTGTATTCTTATCAACAATATACAGGTCTTGTAGTGACTATCTATCTATCTGTCTGTCTGTCTGTCTGTCTATCTATCATCTATCTATCTATCTATCATCTATCTATCTATCTATTCTTGTTGACATTTGGTACTGTCAGTCTTTTTAATTTTACCAAGTGTTTTCAATCTATAATAGCATCTTGTTGTGTTATTGTGCTTTTATTCTGCACTTCCTCAACGACTAATACTGTCAATATCTTACATTCTTGTACTTTTATTGGCAGTTTATGTGTGCCTATTTGAATTATTTCCCAATTTTTAATTTGATCATTACTTGTGAACTTTTAGGAATCCATGGTTCATACTTTGTGATTTTGTTCTTTTTCTTCTTTTTTAAAAATTATTTCCTATTTATTTACATTCTAGCCATTGTCCCCCCTCCTGGACCCCCTCCAACCTTTCCTCATTCTGTTCCTCCTCACCTTGCCTCTAAAAGTGTGGTTCCTCCCTACTATGTATACCCCTTACCTGGGGCCTCTTAAGGATTAGGTACACCTTCTCAAACTAAGGCCAGACCTCTACTACATATATGCCAGGAACCTCAGATCGGCCTGTGTATGCTGGCTGGTTGGTAACTCAGTCTCTGGGAGCTCCCAGGGACAGGGTTAGTTGAGACCACTGGTCTTCCTATGGGCTTGCCCTCCCCTTCTGCTGCTCCAATCCTTCCACTAATTCAAACATAGGGGTCTTCAACTTCAGTCCAATGGTTGGTGTAAGTATCTGTGTCTGTCTCAGTCAGCTATTAATAGGGCCTCTCAGAGGAGTATCATGCAAGGATCCTGTCATCCGTGTCCTTTTGGGTCTGGGTTACCTCACTCAGGATGATATTTTCTAGTTCTGACCATTTGTTCACTCCCACCTCACCACTCTAGAATTCTCCTACTCTGGGGTATCAAATCTACAGAGGACCAATGGATTCCTCTCCCTTTGATGTCAGATAAGGCCATCCTCTGTTACATATGTATCTGGAGCCATGGATCCCTCCATGTATATTCTTTGGTTGGTGGTTTAGTTTCTGTGAGCTCTGGATGGTCAAGTGAGTTGATGTTTGTTCTTCCTATGGGGTTGTAAAGCCCTTCAGCACCCTCAATCCTTTCCCTACCTCTTCCATTGGGATGATTTTGTTGTTCTATTCACCACAAAGTAATGATATGTTTTAGGTGAGGGTTAAGCAAAAATATCCAGATTTAGAAATTATATAATAGATTTATTTCCTAAACATACATTTTCTAAATAAAGTTTATATTTCTTTGTTTTCATCTTCTGCTTTCTTGTTTTAGATTTTCTTTTTAGGTACCTGAGCTACCTCAGGTAATTTTTTGTCTGCGTAGCATAAAGTAGAAATGAGGGTGTTGTAGATTTGAAACTCATTTCCTTTCTATATTTTTGTTACCTTTGTCAAAATTCAAATAATCATAGAAGTCTGGGTCTATTTCTGGATTTGCCACTCTGTTCTTTTGGTCTCCTGCCAATCTGCCTGCCAGTGACATGCTCTCTTCATTATTTTAGGTTGAAAACATATATTGAATTCAAATTGTGCAATTAAATTCTCCAGCTTCATTTGTTTTTCAAAGTTTCTTGACTATTCTGGGTCCCTTACGTTTCCATATAAATGTTAGAATCAACTTGTCAATTTCTTGAAAATTCCCTGCTGAAATTATGGCCAGCATAGGTTTGAATATACAGATATGTCTGGAGCTTTGTCATCTTAACAACCTATCCTTTTTAATACCTTCACAAGGTAGTTTTCAGGTGAGAGTTCTTTTGGGAGTGGTATTTTATTTATTTGCATTTCAAATATTATCCTCTTTCCTAGATTCCCCCGTGGAAACTCCATAACTGATCCTCCCCCTGCTCCTCTGTGGGTGCTCCCCAACCCACCCAACCACTCCTGTCCCCCACCCCCGATACTGGGGAATCTAACCTTCACAGGACCAAAGCTTTTCCTCCCACTGATATCCAAAAATGCCATCCTCTTCTCCATATGCAGCTGGAGACAAGGGTCCTTCCATGTGTACTCTTTGGTTGCTAGTTTACTCCCTGGGAGATCTGAAGGGTCTGGTTGGTTGATATTGTTCTTCCTATAGGTTGCAAACCCCTTCAGCTCCTTCAGTCCTTTCTCTATACTCCTGCATTAGGGAACTCTGTGCTCAGTCCAATGGTTGGCTGCAAGCATCTGCCACTTATTTGTCGAACTCTGACAGTGCCTCTCAGAAGAAAGCTATATAATGCTCCTGTCAGCATGTACTCTTGGCATCCAAAATAGTATCTGGGTTTGGTGTCCTTAGGTGGGGTAGTCTCTGTATGGCCTTTCCTTCAGTCTCTGTTCTACACTTTGTATTTTGTTCCTTGAATATTTTGTTTCTCCTTCTAAGGACTGAAGCATTCACACTTTGGTCTTCCTTCTTCTTGAGCTTCATGTGGTCTGTGAATTTTATCTTGAGTATTATAACATTTTGAACTAATATTCATTTATCAGTGGGTGAATACCATGTGTTCATTTAACTGTTACTACACTAACGGGATGATATTTTCAAGTTCCATCCATTTGCTTAAAAATTTCATTAAGTCATTGTTTTTGATAATTGAGTAGTACTACATTGTGTAAGTGTACCACAATTTCTGTATCCATTCCTCTGTTGAAGGAGATCTGGGTTCTTTCCAGCTTCTGGCTATTATAAATAACAAATCAGAAATGAAAAGGGAGACATAACAAAAGAAACCGACAATATCCAAAAAATCATCCGATCCTACTACAAAAGCCTATACTTAGCAAAACTATAAAGTCTAGATGAAATGGACAATATTCTAGAAAAAGATACCAGGTATCAAAGGTAACTCAGGGTCAGATAAACCATCTAAACAATCACATAATTCCTAAAGAAATAGAAGAAGTCATTAAAAGTCTCCCAACCAAAAAAAGCCCAGGACCAGGCTTAGTGCAGAATTTTATCAGACCTTCAAAGAAGACATAATACCAATATGCTTCAAACTAGTCCGCAAAATAGAAACAGAAGGAGCACTGCCCAATTCATTCTATGAAGCCACAGTTACATTCATACCTAAATCACACAAAGACCCAAAGAAGAAAGAGAGCTTCAGACCAATTTTTCTCATAATATCGATGCAAAAATACTCCATAAAATTCTTGCAAACTGAATCCAAGAACACATCAAAACAATCATCCATCATGATCAAGCAGGCTTCATCCCAGTAACTCAGGGTTTAATATACTGAAATTCATCAGTTTAATCCACTATATAAACAAACTCAAAAGAAAAATAAAACACATGATCATCTCATTAGATCCTGAGAAAGAATTTGACAAAATTCAGCACCCCTTCATGATAAAAGTCTTAGAAAGAATAGGAATTCAAGGTCCATACATAAACATAGTAAAAGCATACAGCAAACCAGTAGCTAACATCAAACTAAATGGAGAGAAACTTGAAGCAATCCCACTAAAATCAGGGACTAGACAAGGCTGTCACTCTTTCCCTACCTATTCAATATAGTACTAGAAGCCCTAATCAGTGTAATTAAATAAGAAAAGAAGGTCAAAGGGATACGTATTGGAAATAAAAAGTCAAGATATCACTATTTGCAAATGATGTGATAGTATTCTTATGTGACCCCAAAAATTCCACCAGAGAACTCCGACAACTGATGAACAACTTCAGCAAATTGGCTGGATATAAAGTGAACTCAAGCAGTTCAGTAGCCTTCCTCTACCCAAATGATAATCAGTCTGAGAAAGAAATTTGGGAAACAACATCTTTCACAATACTCCCAAATAATATAAAATTCCTTGGTGTGACTCTAACCAAGCACATGAAAGATGTGCTTCAAGTCTCTGAAGAAATCGAAGATCTCAGAGGATGGAAAGACCTCCCATGCTCAAGGATTGGCAGGATTAATATAATAAAAATGGTCATCTTGGCTAAAATAATTTACAGATTCAATGCAATCACAATCAAAATTCCAACTCAATTCTTCAGAGTTGGAAAGAGCAATTTGCAAATTCATTTGGAATAACAGAAAACTCAGGAGAGCTAAAATTATTCTCAACAACAACAAAAAACTTTTGGGGGAATCACTATTCCTGTCCTCAAGCTGTATTCTAGAGCAATCGTGATAAAAACTGCATGGTGTTGGTACAGAGACAGGCAGGTAGATTAATGCAGTAGAGTTGAAGACCCAGAAATGCACCTGAAGGAATGAAATTTGAAACTAAAATCTATAGCTAGGCAGAGGGAAACAGGAAAAGGTAGGCCTAAACATGCCCAGACAAGCCTGAGAGAGGGCTGCCAAGCCATCAGCAAAAATAGCTGACCATAAAGGATAAACAAACTCCACAAGGCCACTGACCATCTGGAGCCACCCATTCTCCCCTTCCTCCCAACCCCTCTGAGGTTAACTTGACCGCCTGCTAACCAAAATAAACTGCCCTACCACGTCGCTGGAATGTTACATTACACGTACTACTTGCTGATGTAATTGCGAGCCAAAATTAGCCGCCACTGTTTGAAACAGCCAATTGTGTGTAACCGCGCCAAACTCCCTAGCTTTCCCTATATAAACCCCTGACTTTTGAGTTTTGGGGTCGACTCCTCTGTTTCCTGCCTGAGACACGTGTTGGCCCGGAGCTCCGTTATTATTAAACTGCCTCTTGCTTTTACATCAAGCCAGTCTCTCGTGTTTCCTGGGGCGCGCCATCCCGAGACTAGAGTAAGGTTCTTTCACACCCATATACCTATGGTCACTTGATCTTTGACAAAGGAACTAAAACCACCCAGTGGGAAAAAAAGACAGTATTTTCCACAAATGTTGCTGATTATACTGGATGTCTCCATGTAGAAGAGTGCAAATTAATCCATTCTTATCTCCTTGTAGAAAGCTCAACTCCAAGTGGATCAAGACCTTCACATAAAACCAGATACACTGAAACGAATAGAAGAGAATGTGGGGAAGAGCCTGGAACACATAGGCACAGGGGAAATTTTCCTGAACAGGATACTAATGACTTACACTCTGTGATCAACAATTGATAAATGGGACCTCATAAAATTTCGAAGCTTTTGTAACACACACAAAAAAACCACACTCTCAATTGGACAAAATGGCAACCAACAGACTAGCAAAAAAAAACTTTATCTATCCTACATCTGATAGTGGGCTAATATCTAAAATATACAAAGAACTCAAGAAGTTAGACTCCAGAAAAAGAATAACCCTATTAAAAAATGGGCTAGAGAGCTAAGCAAAGAATTCTCAACTGAGGAAGACTGAGTGGCTGAGAAGGATGTAAAGAAATGTTCAACATCCTTAGTCATCAGTGAAATGCAAATCAAAACAACCCTGAGATTCCACTTCACACCAGTCAGAATAGCTAAGATCAAAAACTGATTTCTTTCTCATACAATATATTTTGTTTCTTCTCTGTCTCCTTCCAGTTTCTCCCAATATCCCCTTCCATCCAGATCCACTTGCTTTCTTACTCTCAAGAGAAAAGAACAGGCTTCTAAGAGATAAACCCAAACATAAAATTTAGTAAGATAGAACAACTGTCACATTTAATAATCACATTTGGACAAAGCAAATCAACAGAGAGAAAAAATCAAAGAGAAGGCAGAAGAATCAGAGACCCACTATTTTACAAACCCAAGAATCACATAAGAGTACTAAACTGAAAGCTATATTGTATATGCAGAGCACCTATTGCAGACAAGCATAGGCCTTACTTACACTTACTGCTTTAGTCTCTGTGACTTCATGAGTTGCTCAGTTGACTTAGACGGTATTGTTCTCCTTGTTTCCTTCATGGTCTGTGGCTTTTACACTCTTTTTGTCTCCTCTTTCACTGAAGTTTCCTGGGCTATGAGAGGAAGTATTGAATGGAGACATTCCCTAGTAAAAACGTTCAAATATAATCTGTTTTGTTTGGCTTATATATTTGCCCCAGCAAACATTGTCTCTGATGGTTTGCATATGCTTGGCCTAGGGGGTGGCACTATTAGAAGGTGTGGCCTTGTTATAGTAAGTGTGTCACTGTGGGGTTGGGCTTAAGACCCTCACCCTAGTTACCTGGAAACCGGTCTTTCACTAGCAGCCTTCAGATGAAGAACTCTCAGCTCCTGCTGCACCATGCCTGCCTAGATGCTGCCATGCTCCCACCTTGATGATAATGGACTGAACCTCTGAACCTGTAAGCCAGCCCCAATTAGACATTGTCCTTTATAAAATTTGCATTGATCATGGTGTCTCTTCACAGCAATAAGTGTAACTAAAGCATTGTCCTTCCTTTATTCACAGTTTTTGAGATCTCCATCAGCCAGTATTTAATTCCATATTACTTAGTGATAAATGAAGGTATCTTACTTGTGTTTATACATTAGGAACCACTGAAGTCAAATGAGTTGTGGCATTTCCTAGGACACAGGACTGATAGAGATACAGTGCAAATAGGTCGAAAGCTTGCTGTTTTAAAGACCACATGATCTCTATCACTTACAATATCATGTGTTAATGGTCTTTAAATCACTAAATATTGAATACTGCATCAAAATCAGGAGGTATCTATGCATATATATATATATATATGTGTGTGTGTGTGTGTGTGTGTGTGTATAAATATTTGGGGTGGGGTAGGGTTTTTGGGTGGTTATGTGTGTGTATATATGTGTATGTGTGACTTATACTTGTTAGTGAAATTATGCTTCAAAATTACAATTTGTACTTCTTAGTGAAAATGGAGTAGTTTTATTTTGATATCCAGCTTGTTAGCTAGAGTGAAAATAATATTGATGATTAAGTCATAAGAAAGAAGTATAAGGACGTTTGTACATAAGCATTTGATTAATCACAAGAAGGAGTAGATGATTTATTTTAATAATGTTTAACCCGTTTAGTTCTTTTTTATCAAACCAGTATTTTTGCTAGAAACATTGTTTGTAGCTCAAATATTAATAATTAGATATAACAAAATTTCTGTGATATGAGAAATAGAAGTTGTAGATCCCATGGATTTTTGTGTACCTTTATCTTTATGTTAGATCTCGGAGGACAATTAAGGAAGGCATGAATCAATTCAAGTCATTCTATTTATTCTTATCTTATTTTATTTTTAAATTTGATGTGTATGCTGATTTGCTTGCGAATATGTATGTTTACCACATATGTTTCTGCTGTCCATAGAGCTCAGGAAAGGTTATTGGATCCGCTGGTACTGCAGTTGAAGTCAGCTGTGAGCCACCATGTGAGTCCAGAGAACTCAAACCAAAGTCCTCTGCAAAAGCACCTGGAGATCTTCAAGGCTAAGTTATCTCTCCAACTACATACAAATCATACTGTTTTAAAAATATAAAGAAAATAATCTTGATCATCAGACATGGCCCATCTACTTACAAAATATTTCACACTCTTTCTGCCTCCTCTTCTGCAGAGGTTTCCTAAGCTATGAGCAGAAGGATTTGATGAAGAAACCCCCTCAAGCATTTTGATTCCTCATTACCTCCTGATTTTAATTCAATATTCAATATTTGATGATTTAAAGACCATGATCATATGATTTTGTAAGTGGTAGATCAAAATATTGGAGCAAGTCACTTAATTTTCTCTTCTTTTCCATATATATTTTTTAATTGAGCTACATGGAACCTGCTGGATATAATGTTATTGTATAAAATTCATCAAGTTAGTATAGGGATGAGATGAGATGATGTTTACTGAAAGGACTTAGAAGTATTAAAGACTTCTCTAAATGCAAATTTGCAGAATTACTATACAAAATACTTCTACAGTGGGGAAACACCATAGGTCTTTTAAAATAATCTAAACAAAGTCTTTTGTTTTGTGGGAATCTTTTATGTGTATTTTAATGTGTGAAGATAAATAGCATCTATGTGATAAGCTGAAGAGGAACAGTCAAATATCTGAAAATCAAGTGTTATTATTATAAGTGGACAGTTGGAGTGATTCAAATGATAGTGAAAAGCCAGAGATAATTGAAACTATCCTGAATTATATCCAGTGTGTCACAGCTGAGTGTTAGACCTTCCACAGATCCTAAAACAGTCATCAACTTTGAATTGTTGCCAAAGTATAGTCTTCTCTTTGAATCACCAGAAAGAAGTTGTCTCTTGTATTTCCATTTTATTGACATATGCTATGAATGTTGTATTTCTTGGTATGAATGATGAAGATGCCAACAGTAAAAGCCAAACACAGGTATTTGTGTGGAAAGCTACTCCAACAGTTCTTTAAATGACATTTTAGGAAGGGAACTGAATAGGTATAATAATATGACCAATATTTTATTTTTTAATTTGTCTAAAATTTTAGATTATTTTCAAATCAATAGATGTAGGTGAGTTTCTGAAGTTAATTTGATAGACAGTAATCAGAAAGCATTAAGTCACATGCTTAGTTCTCCTGCTACTAGGCTAAGAAGACACTTGAAGATAAAACTGTGGAAGAAACATTCTAACAATTATTTATATTCAGAACATATCCATAGCAAATATAATTAATTTCAGTCATTAAGATTCCACATGAAATGCTTATCAGTTCTCAGAACTTGAAGTCTTTCTGTAGACAGACATAAAACCATTTTGAGATTCTCCATCACCAGTAACCATCACTGCAGATTTAGTGTACTGCTCTATATTTTATGATAGAACTGCAACAGCTTTTGAATGACATAAGAAGAAACTAAGTGTTCCTACCTTTCTAACATCTGGAGGATATTAGCTTTTTTACAAAGCATGTGGAACTCAGCATTGAAGATATAAGGATTGTACTCATTACACTCTGTGCTTCTGTATGAATTTTGTGAAGAAAAGAAGAAATCAAACCCAACCCAATGTCTTCTTGAAGCACCAGAAAAATTTGAATTTTTCTCTTCTTGGGGTTGCTGTTGTTATTCTAGATCTTGTGCAGACAACTTTTTCTGCTTATCATTATCCAGAGAGAAGTAATTAACACATCAGGGAAGGTCCTTCATATTCTATATATATATATATATATATATATATATATATATCAACTCAGTGAGATTTTTTCTTTTCATTTTTCCAAAGCATTGAGTTTTAAATATTTTGTCTTTGCTTTTATCCCAGGGGAATATCAATTTGTATAGATTTATTAATTCCCTGGTAGCAGGCTTAGCTGCTCACATTCATTCATTCATTTATTTTACATCCTGATCACAGCCTCCTTCCTCCTCTCCTCCCGGTCCCACTGTCCCATTTGGGTACCAATCTGCCCCGGCATATCAAGTCACATTAGAACTAAGCACATCCTCTCCCACTGAGAACAGACAAGGAAGCCCAGGTAAGGAGAAAGGGATCCAAAAGCAGGTGAACGAGTCCAAGGCAGAGAAGAGATAGCCCTTGTTCTAATTGTTGGGGGATCTACACGAGGACCAAGCTGTACATCTGTTCTATATGTGCAGGGGGTCTAGGTCCAGTCCATGTATACTCTTTTGTTGGTGGTTTATTCTTAGTGAGCCCCAATGGGCCCGAGTTTAATTCACGCTGTATGTTTTCTTGTGGTGTCCCTGACCCCTCCAGCTCCATCAATCCTTCCCTTGACTCTTCTACAAGACTCCCTTAGCTTTTTTCTTTCATCCTTTTAAAAGACAGACAAATTTTAACCATAAAAGATTGATATCTCAGACTATATTAAAAATGACGACTTCTGTTTATTGCCAGGAGTGAAGTGGCAAGCCTGAAATTGGAAATGTGTGTTTACAATGTGTTTAACTGCCAAATGATTGGTTTCTAGAACCCAATTATTTTTAAAAGATTTCTTTATTTTTATTTTATATGTATGGGTGTTTTGCTGTATGTGTACTGGGCAACAGGCCAGAAGAAGGCATCAGATCTCCTAGAACGGCAGTTACAGAAGGTTGTGAGCTGCAGTGTGGGTGTTGGCAACCTCTGTAAGAGCAGCAACTGCTTTTAACCACTGAACCATCTGTCCAACTGGAATCCAATTTTTCAGCATAATAAGAATTCATTTATAAGAGCTATAACCTCAATAATTAAAACAGATGAGAATTCCTATGGGAATTTTATAATATATAGAATATACAATACAAATACATGAAAATGTTTATGCAGTTGCCGATCACAGAAATTCCAAATAAGAACCACGGCATTGCTTCTTGCACGTTTCAAAAATTAGGATCCCTTAAGGCAAGGGCACACATCTGTAATTCCAGCATTAAGGTGGTGGAGGCAGGGGGATTGTGAGTTTAAGGTGAGTGTGGGTTACATAAAAATATCTTCTCTAATAAAGAGAGAGAGAGAGAGAGAGAGAGAGAGAGAGAGAGAATGAGAGAGAACATAAGAAGAAGGAAATAGGATGAGAAGAAGAAACTTAAAGATTATCAAATTAAACAGATGATCATTTCTTAGCAGTTAGAATCTGTTTAATGAAAGAAAATTTGACACACACCCTGAAGAGCAACTTGGTATTGTTTTATAATGCTAAATATTTATATGTCTTAGAGTCCAGAAATTCTAATTTAGGACTGAGTTTTAGAGAACGTCTTCTCAATGTGAGATTTCTATAGATGTGCCCATAGGAGAACAGCAAATAAATGGAAATAGTGTATTATAGAAAAACAATGCAGATATATATATATATACATATATATATATATATATATATATATATATATATATATATGGACAAACTTTGAAAAATAATAGAAATATCAGTCATAAGAGACTATGTGGTGGTTAGTCTTTCATCAACTTGACACAAATCTGGGAGGATGGACCTCATTTGAGATATGTTTGCATTATTGTAGCCTTTAGGCAAGCCTGTGCCACATTTTCTTAAATAATGAATGTTGTGGGAGGGCCCTACTCACTGTGAGCATTGCTGCTTCTCTGCTGGTGGCCCTGGGATCTCTAAGGAAACAGCAGAGCAAGTCATGGGGAGCAAGCCAGTAAACAACACTCTTCCATGTTCTCTGTTTTAGTTTCTGCTTGAGTTCCTGCTCTAACTTCCTTCAATGGTGGCCTATGATGGAGAAGGGTAAGTCAAAATAAACCCTTTCTTTACCAAACTACTTTTAGTCAGTGCTATTATCACAGCACCAGAAACTTAACAATGACAGACTATACATATAACTGAATTTTTATAAAGCTAAAACAACAAACTGAGTAATGCATTATCTGTGCATATATAAATGTGTGATAAGTATTTTATAAGTAGTTGAATGGTAATTAACATGAAATTTCTGAGAGTCATTACTTATGGAAAAGGTCAGGAGGAGGAAATAAGGAAGAAGTACGAAGGTGAAACCAATGGTTTTTCAACAATTAGCTTCAGGCTCCCGGGTGTTTATATTTTATTAATATATGCTTCAATTAGTAAAATCTAGTGAAAACAGCACTTTCTTTTTCATGAGTTAAATTTGTTTTTTGACAATCTCACACATATACATAATATATTGTAATAACTTCAAGCTCCACCCTTTCTTATCTCCTTCTCATCCCTGTTTCCTTCCCCTTTTCTCTACAAGTCTCTTTTGTACCTTCATTTTCCTTTGTTTAGTGACTCATTGAGTTTAACCTGGGCCTTTTGTGTGATCATCAGTTTGCAACTCTGCATAGCACTCTGAGGATCTCAATGGTAATCCCTCCCCTAGAATCCATCATGCTAATAGCTCAGCAGGGAGGATTAAGGCCCTATGAATTCCTTGCTCATTTACAACCAACTATTGACACCATGTGTGGTACTGTGCATCCCCATTGCACAAAACCACAGCTGCTGTGAGTTCTTGTACTGCAATGGCTGTACCACGCCTGAAAGATGGCAGTTCACTGCCTTTCCCCCTATATCACTTCTTGGACATTTTTCCACTATATTTCCTTGATGTTCCCTGAGCCTTAGATGTGGCAATACAATGTCTTATTTAGGGTTGAAAATACATAGTTTTAGTTAGAAACTGAAACCACATCAGACTCTAATACCAAGTACTTCCTGAGAACTACACCTCACCCTTTATCTCTCTCCTCTCCTTTGGCCCCAGTCAGAACCAGAAATTGTGGTACTCTGGGAATCTCTGCTGCTTTTGAGTTTCAATATTCTTTGTACTCATCCCGAGATCAGTCCCAGGCATCTTTCTTCCCTGCTCCTTGACTTAACTGTTATCCTGTCTAGTATTGTAGCTGCATAAAAAAATTCTTGGCTATATCCCTTCGTGTCTAGAAATCTCTGGGCTGTCTTCCATCAAGACTGGGTGATCTTAGGCAACTGCGTACTTTTATATCAGAATGCCACAGACTGGGGAATTTATAAAGAAAACAGACCTATATATTCCAGTCATTGAGGGTTGGAAATCTAAGAGCTTGAGTCTAATAACTGGCAGGAATCTTCACGAAGCATAAGATCATTATTAAAAGACATCACATAGTGCTCAGGAAGGTGTGATGGTTTGAATGACAATGCCCCCCCCATAGTCTCAGGCATTTAGCTACTTGACCCTCAGTGGAACTGTTGTATAGATGTTTAAGAGGTGTTGCTTGATGGAGGAAGTAGACCACTGAGGCAGCCTTTCAGAATTCTTAACTTTGTCTTACTTCCAATTCTCTACTGCTTCTTGTTCATTTTTGTGTAGGTGAGCTCTTAGCTTTCTGCTCCAGCTCCATGCCTCCCTAACACAATCAGCTTTATACCTCTAGAAACATAAAGCTAAATAAGCTCTTTATTCTTTAAGTTACCTTGATCTTGGCATTTTTCACAATGACAGAAAATTAGATAATACAGAGGACGTAAGAGAAAACCTTAATTGCTTTCATAACAACCCACTCTCAAGGTAACTAGGCTACTTGGGCAACAAAGGCATTAATCTATTAATCCAAGGCATGTCTCCTATGACCTACTCACCTTTTAAAGATCTTTCCAACTAAGGATAGATAATCAGTACAGTTCTTCTTGCTGTTCCAAGCATAAGGACCTATGGTTGATCTCAAGAACCCATATAAAAATTGTCTAGATGTTGTGATATGCTGTTGTCCCAGCCTTTTCATCTTGATTCTTAAATATTTCCTCATGTAGCAAAAGACTGCCATGCTTCATGAACATACCAGCTTTCAACTTACTATACATTCAAACTTATTTTCCTTTGCTAAGAGACTATCCCTAACACTGGTTACTGTTTATACTTATTGTTGGTTTTGCCTATCTGCTCTACCAAGTAGAAGGAGAAAACTCTCACTGAGGCTGGAACAAATATAAAGACAATATAGAAAAAGGAAGTCTTGTGAAATATTCCAGTATACTGGAAAACTCATTAGCTTTATTTTATTTCTCAAACTCCAAGATATACCCACAGCACTGAAGCTCAGTCATTGCTTGCACTTGGTGGGGTTCTTAGGAAAATACTGCATAGACATCAACATGTGGCAGTTCTCCATCTCAGAGTAGTGTATACTTATTTCCTGACAGAATCGGGCAAAAACATTTGCATAAAGTATCATGACATGCTAAAATATAAACATGGATGATCCTTGAGATTTTGACCAGATCACGGTAAAATTAATTCTCCTTTCATAATTTATCCTTCCTTCTCAAACAGAGTATTAAAATACTAATTTCCTGCCTTTTGCACTACATTTAGCCAAATTCTTGGAAGTATTTTTGTGGGTTCAAAGTCTTTTCCATTAAGAGGCATTGTTCTTATTTCCAATGATTTCTCTTCCTTATTAAGTATTTACTTCCATCAGTCCTCAAAAAGCCTTTTTAAGCACTTGAGTATTTACTAAGATCTGCCAAGGTCCCACCTTTTTCCTTTGGTTGCATCTTTTATTCAGCACTCAGACTTTCACCTTTGAAAATGTCCTAATGGCAATGAACTTTGCACTTCTTAGAAGTCACATACCCTTAAACTCCTAAGCAACATTTTCTTCCTGGACAAGCTGCATTAAACCAAAGTAAAGCTTTCAAATATGCTTGTCATTTAGTCTCCTTAAGCTGGACCTTTGTGGTAGGATTTCTTTTCAATCTCTAAGGTCCAACTTGTACTCGAGGAAAGCAGATAAGATACATCTCTCTGCATTATATTTCTTCATCTTCAACAAGGAAAACCCAGGTGCTATGAGAATCAAGGATACGTGTACCACTTGGGATGGAATGAAATTGAAAGGTCATCTATTTCAACTGCATTTATTATATTTCATTATTCAGAAAATGAAGAATTCAGTAACAAGGACATTGTAAAGGAGCACAAATCTATTTTTCTCTGTAGTAAGGAATGCAGAAGTTGCAGCCCTGCTTCCCTGAAAACCGTGTCTATCTATAGCAACCAGAAGAATAAGAACATAATTAACCTCAGAATTTAGTGGGAAAATTTGATATACTTGTTCACAATTTAAAAATCCTCTAATTTTCTTTTCACATGGAATAATAGCCAGAGTGTACAGCCATTTGAGAGAGTATGAAAAACAGTGGGTATGCCTACATTTTCATTAATGGTTTTTGGCATTTTATAAACCAGTAATAAAATATTTGCTCTAATCTCTTCTGTCTGTACTTCACACTACATTTTCAGCATCTTAGCATTTAAGTCATCATCATCATGTTTTTTTAAAACAAATCTTTTGAAAGCAGTGAATTATTCTGGGACTGCTTAATTTGAGGCTTTTTACCCCTGCCATCATGCTACCAGAATATGGTAAATGTAATTAATCTGTCAAAACACTGAAGTTGTGAATTTATTGTGGATAATTATTCATTTGAAAAAAAGAGAGAAAAGAATTAGCATTTAATATATGCCATAAACCAGATTAATGACATTTTCCAAAGGCTGATAGAGAAACGATAGCTACATGTAACCCATGTGTAAACAAAGCTGGGTTTAAGTACAAAAACTGTTAACACAGATGATGCTTTGGTCGTCTATCCTTTCTCTTTAAAATGTGGCTTCAGGCAGAGCTGTGGCCCACAGGAAAGCACATGTCCAGTCAGCATTGCCAACCTTCTCAGGCCACTTCAGTCCATGGCTATGCCTCTAATATGTTTGCTAATGAGTCAGAACCACCACCGGATGCCAAATTGATTAGTTAGCTATTGGGTAGGTGGAAGGGAAAGAAGAGACCTCTTAATTAGTTAAGTTATTTGATTTTAGCCTCTGGACAGAGGCTAAATCTGTACTAGATTACTCCATTCAGTACATTACATTACCATCTGATTCTGCTTTACCAAGGAAAGGAAGCATTGATTTAGCTTTAAAAGATTTAGCTTTAAAAGATTATGTTAATGCTTGCCTCTCTCTCTCTCTCTCTCTCTCTCTCTCTCTCTCTCTCTCTGTGTGTGTGTGTGTGTGTGTGTGTGTGTGTGTGTGTGTGTGTATCTGTGCAGATGCCCATAGAGGCCAGAAAAGGCCCTTGGATTCCCTGCAGATGGATATATGTGTGGTTGGGAACCCCTTGACATGGGTACTGGGAACCAAATTTGTATCATCTGAAAGAGCAGCTAGTGTGATTATTCACTGAGACATTTAGCAGCCCATAGTTTGTTATTTTTAAGATGTCCATGGTGTATGATAAATGATTCTGTAGAACAATACCATAGATGAATTGTCCAGTTTCTGTGTGAACTATGGTTGGTGAGCACTAAGATGAAAGTTTGGTTTTGGTTTCTTGCTATTTGTATTCTTATTTGCTTATGTCCCCTAAAAGCCAAAAGAGTCCAAATAGTAGCACATTCAGAGAGAAATCTGATCTGCTAACACTCTGACCATCCTTTGTCTGTCTGTTTTCTCAGTGAATGCTTAAAAACAAAAACAAAACAAGGAATACCAAGAAACAAAACCCTACGAACCCGATACTTATTCTACCAGATAGAATCTTCAGAATTGCTTGCTAATTTAATGATTTATTTCTTCAGCAATTAATTTATGTGTCCATCATTTATTCTGTGTATTCTACATTATTTTATTCACTTACTAATTATGTATTCAATGGCCTTTAAGTAGCTCATGTTATAGTAGGCAGGTGAGGATAAAAATGATGAGTAACATTTACATCTTGTATTAGCTGGTTTTGTGTGTCAACTTAACATAAGCTGGAGTTATCACAGAGAAAGGAGCCTCCCTTGAGAAAATGCCTCGAGATCCAGCTGTAAGGCATTATCTCAATTGGTGATCAGTGTGGAAGGGCCTCTGTGGGCCATCTCTGGGCCAGTGGTCCTAGGTTCTCTAAGAAAGCAAGTTGAGCAAGCCAGGAGAAGCAAGCCAGTAAGTAGCATCCTTCCATGGCCTCTGCATCAGTTCCTGCTTCCTGAGGTACTTGAGTTCCAGTCCTGATTTCCTTTGGTGATGAACAGTAATGTGAAAGTGTAAGATGAATAAATCTTTTTCTCCCCAACTTGCTTTGTGGTCATGATGTTTGTGCAGAAACCCTGACTTAGACACATCTCTTCCTCAGTAGTTGTTTTAAATAAATACCAAAGTGATTAATACAGAGTTTGAAATAGAAGACCCTCCTCTGTCAATTGAAATTGAAAGGTGAGCTCTAAATATAGCCATGTCTCTGCTTAGCATGTACTTGTGACCTTAAACCAAAAGACAAACTTCAGATGAGATGTTTAAATAGGACACAAGTCAAAGGGTTAAAAGATTCATAACATTTTTTAAACTGCACCATTACATTACATATGGTAAACATTGGTCTAGGAATACTGGCTCCAAAAGGGCAATCAACAAAGACCATTCAGGATTAAATAGAATCTAACCTACACATTTTCTGTAATTTGAATCAATAAGAATCATTTTATTTTTAATGATTTCATTTTGTTCTTGTTGTGTGTGTGTGTGTGTGTGTGTGTGTGTGTGTGTGTGTTTGTGTGTGTGCCCACATGTGTTCATGTGCTCAAGGAGTTTAGAAAACAGTCCCCAGGTCCTTTGGAGCTACACTTACCGACAACTGTGAGCTACCTGACATAGGTGCTTGCGACCGAACTCAGGTCCTCTGCAAGAGCAGCAAGCACGCTTAACCACTGAGCCCTCTCTCTAACTCACAAGACGATCTGAGATTACTTTGACTCTAACTGGCACATTTTCTGTAATTTGAATCTATCAGCATTATTTTAAAACATGTTTCACATTATCTGCAGGTAGAAATTGCTGCTGTGTAGGCAGGGAAATAGGAAACACTTCTGATACTATATTCTGGTTCTGAAGGAAGAAGTTGGGAAAAGGGCAAATGATGTGTGGGTGGGTGGGGGAGACAGTGAAGTGAAAAAAAAAACTGAAACGACAAATGCAAATTCCTCTCTCAATTTGACAAGAAGAATGGGAGGAAAGGGGTAATTTGGTAGCAGGTAAATTGCTGAGTCAAAAGTGCAAAACACTTTATGGTCAGAAATCATGTAGACTAATCTATTTTATCAGCAGGGAAGAAAAATTGTAACTCAAATGCATGTTAGAAAAAGAAATGTTTATTCGTGGCCACGAGGAGAGCACCACTGGTTTGTTAAACTTTGGTATGTATATACTGTATACCTGTATATGCTGTTTGCTGTGCCTAAACGTTTAAGTTTTTCTTTAATTATTTGCCCTAGGTAATGTGTTGATACTGAATTGAGTAACATAGGCAAAATTGATTATTCTGGATCATTTGAAAAAACTTTGACTCCGATTGTTAGAAAGTATTCTATTAGTGACTTTTAGGTTGCCGTGATAAAACACAATGACAAAAGCAACCAAGGAAGAGTTTTCTTAGGTTTACACTTTTTAGGGCAACATATAGCAGCAATGTAGCAGCAAGTGGCGGAACAAGTCAACTTCTGCAAAACCAGTAATTGAGTTGAGGCTCTGAACTCTCCAAAAGCAGGCAGTGACCGTTTCTTCAACAAGGCTGTAGCACCTTCCTCAAACTGCTACCAACTGCAAATCAAATGTTTTAATGTCTGAGGTTTTGGGTGCCATTTCTCATTCAAAGCACCACAGATATGTATTAAAACACAGCTTACTCAAAGCACATCTGAAAGAATATATTAGGTATCTATTAACATGCCTTAATAAGAATATATTGTTCTACTTGGAGGTATAATGTTATTTTATGCATACAGATACATTCAGTGCAGGTGTGTCAAATTTCCTGCTCTATAATTATTGTTACCTAAAGCTTATGGAAAACTCAAAATTGATATGCATTTGATGATTACAGCACACACAAAAGAAATGCAATACATCACAAAGAAAACACATACACTGCAGCTAAGTAATTTATACGTCATGCTCAGTGACTTGTCAGTTGAAATGTGAGGTTTTAAAAATTTGTTCATGGTAATTAGGGGTAGGTTGTGGACACTGACATAGGATATTCAAGTACTTCTTAATAATTTAGAGTTATTTTTAAATCAGGCCATGTCTTGCCCTGCAAAATGGTAATATTCTTGTTTATCATTCTGCCCGAGTAACCCTCCAGTACAAGGAATCAGTTTTTTCGTTCCAAATGCTGCAGCTCAGTAAAGGCTGTTTTTCTCTGCATTTAAAGGAACAGTTTGTTGAATAGAGTAGAACAAGTTAAGGTGGTTCTCTAATTTAAGTGCTTCATTTGCATGGACTAGATTCTCTGCTTGTTTTGTCTCCCCCATAAGCAAACACTGGAGAGCTCAGTGTAGAAATTTGCCGTGTAGTTTATGTTTTCTTGCTTGCAGTCAAAAGCATGCTAGCATTCAGAGCCAGTGTGGCATAGGTTTAAGCAACGTATTTTCAAGAAAATTTTATTTTAGTACCAGAAAAACAGAAGGGAAAATTATATTGGGCTTAATACTGAGGATTGGTCTAGTTAATACCAAAAGCCACAGACACTAGCACACTAGCAAAAGCCACAGACAGACAGACACACACACACACACACACACACACACATGGTTTCTAGTAGTACTAACTTTCTTTTCCTATTTTGCATGTAAAGCAAAATATCAACTGGAGATTGTCTTCCTTGCTATTAGGCACTAGACTGATGCTATGCCTCCCTGTTCATGCACATGCTAGCCATTTGCATAAAACTGCACCAAAGCTAGCCCTTTGAGTTTCTTTTAGTTTGTGTCACAGGTGACGTTGGCATTTATAACATCAGCAATATAATCTTAGGTACTTACTGGCATTATTGAGATAACAGGAGATGAGGAATCTGAAAAAGCAATCATTGTATAACTAGTAAGGATTGCTTATTATCATCTCCCAAACTTTCTGGCATTGTAGTGATAATGCAGTTCACAGTAGATGACAGTGCTTTCAAAAATGGCTATCTTATATTATTTTTACAAATAAATATTCCCAATTCTATTCCCTGAGTTATAACCTGAAGAATGCTTTGACCTTAGATATTTGAAAAATTGTCTTGCCATTGTTTGAGGTCAAAGAAACATACTCGTTGCATTTGAGATTTCCTAATTTAAATAATTTTAAATAGATAAAACTTTCTAGTTATTATCAGTAATATGAAGCTGTCATGTGTCATACGTAGCAGAGCCATAGCCAGCAAGATGATTCAGTTGGTAAAGCATTTGTCACGCATGCCTGGCAACCAGAGTTCAATCCCTGGTATTCACATAAAGGTAGAAGAGAAAAGCAACCATGTAAATTCCCCTTACCCTTGGGGAAATATACTACTTTGTTTTGGGGTGTTTGGGGTGTTTTTGTTTTTCAGGTGAATTTCTTTTGTTTTATTTTTTCCTTTACCTCCCCCTCCTTTTATTTGTAGGGAATGGCAGGAAGTAGGAACAGGGTGGTGGTGGGTGGCTTTTGTTTTTATTTTTTTAACTCATTTCCAGGGGATGGGAAATTTTTTTAAAAAATAATATCATGAATAAAGTTGTTTATGAAAAAAAAGTTGTCAAGTAAACTATTGCCTGTGAGTGTACATGTAAGTAAAATTTTAAAAATAAAATAAAGAAATAATTACCACATCCATATCGTGGGCTGTTCAGGTATATAGGATATTGTTAATTCATTGGATAGGGGAACTAAAACATATTATACCTAACGTTGTTTTGTATATCATGTGAGGTAAATTAAATTGACTTAAAATTCTTAGTTTCTGTCTTCTGAATACATGCATATAAATATGTATATGTATATATAATTTTATGATACACTTGAATTTTCTCTAAAAAGCATTTTCGTTATTCTAGTAAATCCTACTATAATTAATTTTCATATGCCATTGTAGTCTCATTGCTGTCAACTCGTATCTGAAACACTTATCTTCCATGTCCAAAGTTTAACACAATGTCCAAAATATCTCAAACAATTGCAGCATTTGTTTCCATCTTTATCTCTACCCCCATGGTTCAAATCATTATCAAATTATCAGAGTTCAAATTATTATCTTATGTGAAATAATAGTATTTGGAATCAAGCTTCAAGCCTTTTGCCCCTTTCCTTGGATTGTTTTGGAAGGTTATCAGGCCAAGGAAACATATGCATGAGACAGATATTGATGGGAATCATGGCCAGCCAAGACAACAAAGTAGTCTGATTGTCCTTCATAGTTTCTTAATTACTATCTCTTACTTTCCTTTGCTTTCTTCATAATGAACATCTTAACTCGTGAATACTTGTTTCAATAATTTTGGATGTTGTCTGTATAATATACATCATGATTATGTGGATGCCCAAATCAAATCAAAATGATGTCAATTATGGTATGGCATATCTTTATTTAAGAGATGTATTCAGATTTCAGAAGAGATTAAATAAAAGAAGGTATTTCTAAAATTTAAAACATTATATGATTTGCTTACATATAATTAAATATATACACATATCTATCTAAACTGACAGACACATAGTCTACTTTTTCAGTAAAACCTAAGATTTAGATGGCAGAAAACATTTGTTAGTTTTTTTAAATTTTTTTGCATTTTTATTTACATTTTATATGTTATCCCTATTCTGGTTTCCCCTTCAGAAACCAGCTATCCAACTGCCACCCCTGCTTCTATGAGAGTGCTTCCTCACCCACCCACCTACTTGCTCATACATCTCCATCCTGACATTCCCCTACCCTGGGGCATCAAGCCTTGACAGGACCAAGGGCCTCTCCACCCATTGATGCCCTACAAGGCCATCCTCGGCTACATATGCAGACAGAGCCATAGGTCCATCCCTATGTTCTCTTGGGAATGAGGGCTAGTCTCTGGGAGCTCTGGGGTGTCTGGTTGGTTGATACTGTGTTCTTCTTATGGGGTTGCAAACCCCTTCAGCTACTTCAGGCTTTTCTCTAATTCTTCCACTGGAGACCCTGTTCTCAGTTCAGTGGTTGGCTGTGAGCATCCTCTGTATTTGTAAGGCTCTGGCAAGCCTGTGAGTAGACAGCTCTATCAGGATACTGTCAACATGCACTTCTTGGCATCCAAAATATTGTCTGGGTTTGGTGGCTGTATATGGGATGGATCCTCAGGTGGAGTTGCCTCTGGATGGCTTTTCAGACTCTGCTCCAAACTTTGTCTCTATATTTCCTCCCATGAGTATTTTGCTTTCCCTTCTAAGAAGGAGTGAAGCATCCACATTTTGTTCTTCCTTCTTCTTGAGCTTTATAAGGTCTGTGAATTTTTTCTCAGTTATTCCCAGTTTTTGGGCTAATATTCACTAATCAGTAAGTGCGTACCATGTGTGTTCTTTTGTGACTGAGTTACCTCATTCAGGATGACATTTTCTAGTTCCATCCATTTGCCCATGAATTTCATGAAGTCATTGTTTTTAATAGCTGAGTAGTACCCCACTGTGTAAATGTACTCCATTTTCTGTATCCATTCCTCTGTTGAGGAACATCTGGGTTGTTTACAGATTCTGGTTATTATAAATAAGGCTGCTATGAGCATAATGGAGCATGTGTCCTTGTTAGATGATGGAGCATCTTTCAGGTATATGCTCACGAGTGGTATAAGTGGGTTGTCAGATAGTACTATGTCCAATCTTCTGAGAAACAATAGAATGATTTTCAGTGGTTTTATGCCAGCTTGTAATCTCACCAAAAATGAAATGTTCCTCTTTCTCCACATCCTCCTGCTGTCACCTGAGGGTTTTTAATCTTAGCCATTGTGACGGGTGTGAGATAGAATCTCAGGGTTGTTTTGAATAGCATATCTCAGATGACTAAGGATGTTGAACATTTTTTTTAAGATATTCTCAGCCATTCAATTTTCCTCAGCTAAGAATTCTTTGTTTAGCTCTGTACCACATTTTTAATAGGGATATTTGATTCTCTGAAGTCTAAGATCTTGAGTTCTTTGTATATATTGGACATTATCCCTGTATTGGATGTTGGATTGGTAAAGATCTTTTCACAATCTGTTGGTTGCCATTTTATCCTAATGCCAATGTGTATTGCCTTAGAGAAGCTTTGCAATTTTATGAGGTCCCATTTATTGATTCTTCATCTTAGAGCATAAGATGTTGGTATTCTGTTTGGGAAACTTTTCCCTGTGCCTATGTGTTCTAGGCTCTTGCCCACTTTCTCTTTTCTTAATTTTGGTGTATCTGGTTTTATGTGGAGGTCAAAGATCCACTTGCACTTGATCTTTATACAAGGCAATAAGAATGCATTGATTTGCATTCTTCTACATGCTGATATCCAGTTGTACCAACACCATTTGTTGAAAAGGCTGTCATTTTCACACTGGATGGTTTTAGCTCCTTTGTTAAAGATCAGATAGGTGTGTGGGTTCATTTTTGTCTTCAATTCTATTCCCCTGATCTACTTGCCTGTGTCTGTACCAATACCATTCATTTTTTTTTAAACTATTGCTCTGTAATACTGCTGGAGATTTGGAATGGTGTTTCTCCCAGAAGTATTTTTTTTTATTATTATTGAGAATAGTGTTGGTTATCCTGTTTTTATTGTTATTCCAAATGAATTTGCAGATTGCCTTTTCTAACTCTGTGAAGAATTGACTTTCCATCTTCTGAAATCTTTAATTTCTTCGTTCAGAGACTTGAACTTTTTATCATACAGATCTTTCACATGCTTCGTTAGAGTCACTACTAGGTATTTTATATTTATAACTGTTGTGAAGAGTGTCCTTTTCTTAATTATTTTTCTCAGCCTGTTTATCCTTTGAGTAGAGGAAGGCTACTGATTTGTTTGAGTTAATTTATATCCAGCCACTTTGCCAAAGTTGTTTATCAGTTGTAGGAATTCTTTGATAGAATTTTTGGGGTCACTTAAATATACTATCATATCCTGTGCACATAGTGATATTTCGACTTCGACTTTTTCTTTTCCAATTTGTATCCCTTTGACCTCTTTATTTTTGTCTAATTGTTTGGGCTTGGACTTCAAGTACTATATTGAATAGGTAGGAACAGAGTGGGCAGCCTTTTCTAGTCCCTGATTTAGTGGGATTGTTTCAAGTTTCTCTCAATTAAGTTGTTGTTGGCTACTGGTTTGTTGTATATTGCTTTTACTATGTTTAGGTATGAGCCTTGAATTTCTGATCTTTCCAACACTTTTAACATGAAGGAATTTTGAATTTTGTTAAATGCTTTCTAGGCATCTAATGAGAAGATCATGCTTTTCTTTTTTTTTTTCTTTGAGTTAGTTTATATAGTGGATTACATTGATGAATGTCAGTATGTTGAACCATCCCTGTGTTTCTGGGATGAAGCCTACTTAATCATGATGGATGACCATTTTGGTGTGTTCTTGGATCCCGTTTGTGAGAATTTTATTGAGTATTTTTGTGTGAATATTCATAAGGGAAATTGTCTGAAGTACTACTTCTTTGTTGGATCTTTGTGTAGTTTAGGTATAAGTGCAATTCTGGCTTCATAGAATGAGTTGGTTAGTGTTTCTTCTGATTCTATTTTGTGGAATAGTTTGAAGAGTATTGGTATTAAGTCTTCTATTGAATCCTGATAGAATCCTCCACTAATCATCTGGTCCTGGACTTTTTTTGGTTGGGAGATTTTTAATGATTGCTTCTATTTTATTAAGAGTTATGGGACTGTTTAGATGGTTTATCTGATCCTAATTTAACTTTACCTAATATCTGTCTAGAAAATTGTCTATTTCTTCCACATTTTCCAGTTATGTTGAATATAGGTTTTTGCAGTAGGATCTGATGGTTTTTTAAAATTTCCTCATATTCTGTTTGTTATATCTCCCTTTTCATCTCTGATTTTGTTAATTCAGATGCTGTCTCTGTGCCCTCTCGTTAGTTTGGTTATGGGTTTATCTATCTTGTTGCTTTTCTCAAAGAACCAGCTCCTGGTTTTGTTGATTCTTTGTATAGTTCTTTATGTTTCTACTGGGTTGATTTCAACCCTGAGTTAGATGATTTCCTTCTGTCCACTCCTCTTTGGTGTACTTTTTCCCTTTTGTTCTAGAGCTTTCAAGCTGCTAGTGTATATTCTCTTTCCATTTTCTTTTCAAAGGTATTCAGAGCTATGAGTTTTCCACTTAGCACTGCTTTCATTGTGTTTCCTAAGTTTGTGTATGTTGTGCCTTCATTTTCATTAAATTCTAAAAAGTCTTTAACTTCTTTATTTCTTTTTTGGTGAAGTTAGCATTGAGTAGAGCATTGTTCAACTTCTATGTGTATATGGGCTTTCTGTTGTTTTTGTTGTTATTGAAGACCAGTCTTAGTTCATGGTGATCTGATAGGAATTATTTGTATTATCTTGTATCTGTTGAGGTCTGTTTTGTGAATGATTATATGGTCACTTTTGGAGAAGATACCATGAGGTGCTGAGAAGAAGTTATATTCTTTTGTTTTAGGATGAAATGTTCTATAATATGTGTTAAATCCCTTTGGGTCATAATTTCTGTTAGTTTCACTATGTCTCTGTTTAGTTTCTGTTTCCATGATCTGTCACTTGCTGAGAGTTGGTTGCTGAAGTCACCAGTATTACTGTGTGAGGTGGAATGTGCGCTTTGAGTTTTAGTAAAGTTTCTATTATGAATTTGGGTGCCCTTGCATTTGGAACATAAATATTCAGGATTGAGCATTCACCTTGGTGGATTTTTTCTTTTGATGAGTATGAAGTGTCCTGCCTTTTCTTTTTTAAATAACGTTTCGTTTAAAGTCAATTTTATTCAATATTCTAATAGCTTGTTTTTTGGGACATTTGCTTGGAAAAAAAATTCTCAACCTTTTCTTCTGAGGAAGTGTATATCTTTGTCATTCAGGTATATTTCCTGTATGCAGCAAAATGTTGGGCCCTGTTTATGTATCCAGTCTATTAATCTATGTTTTTTTATTGGGGAATTGAATCCATTGACATTGATAAATATTAGGGATCAGTGATTGTAGCCTCCTGTTATTTTTCTTGTTAGAGGTGGAAATTGTGTTTGTGTGGCTATCTTCTTTTGAATTTGTTGCAAGATTACTTTCTTGCATTTCCTAGGGTGTAAGTTTCCCTCCTTGTGCTGGAGTTTTCCATCTATTATCCTTTGTAGGGTTGGAATTGTGGAAAGATATTGTGTAAATTTGGTTTTGTCATGGAATATCTTGGTTTCTCCATCTATGTTATTCAAGAGTTTTGCTGGATATAGTAGCCTTGGCTGGCATTAGTGATTTCTTAGGGTCTGTATGATATCTGCCCAGGATCTTCTGGCTTTGATAGTTTCTGTTGAGAAGTTTGGTGTAATTCTGATGGGTCTGCCTTTATATGTTACTTGACCTTTTTCCCTTACTGCTTTTAATATTCTTTCTTTGTCTTGTGCATTTGGTGTTTTGACTATTATGTGATGAGAGGAGTTTCTTTTCTGGTCCAATATATTTGGAATACTATAGACTTCTTGTATGCTTATGGGCATCTCTTTTCTTTTTTAGGTTAAAGTTTTCTTTTAATTTTGTTGAAGTTTTTACTGGTCTTTTATCCTTAAATTTGGTCTTCTCATTGTGTCCTGGATTTTCTGGATGTTTTGTGTTAGGAGATTTTTGCATTTTACATTATCTTTGATAGTTGTGTCAATGTTTTCTTTAGTATCTTATGCCCCTGAGATTTTCTCTTCTATCTCTTGTATTCTGTTTTTGAATCTTGCATCTATGACTCCTGATCTATTTCCTAGGTTTTCTATCTCCAGGGTTGTCTCCCTTTGTGATGTCTTTATTGTTTCTATTTCCATTTTGAAATCCTGGATTTTTTTTTCAATTCCTTCACCTGTCTGGTTGTTTTCCTGTAATTTTATGAACTTTTGTTTATCTTTTAAGGGCTTCTTACCTTTTTTACTGTGTTGTCCTGTATTTCTTAAGGGAGTTATTTATGTCTTTCTTTAGGTCTATTAACATCATCATGAGATGTGATTTTTTAAATTCAAATCTTATTTTTTCTGGTGTGTCTAGACTTGCTGTATTGGGAGAACTGGGTTCTGAAGATGCCAAGTGGCCTTGTTTTTTTTTTTTTTTTTTTTTTTTTGCTTAGTATCTTGCACTTGCCTCTTGCCCTCTGGTTTTCTCTGGTGTTATCTGTTCTAGCTGTCTTTGAAAGTTGCTGGACCCTCCTGTAAGTAAATTTGTCAGCACTGTTGGAAGTCAAGCTCTTTCCTGGTGGGATTTGGGTACAAAGAGCTGAAGAGCTGTGGCACAGGGTCAGTTCCAGGTGCACACAGAAACTGGAAGGATACTGTTCCAGACTGCTCCTTGGCTCCTGTGTCTCAAGTGCACCATGGGGGGTCCTTCGGAGTAGAAGTTGTAGTCCTACCTGTGCTTTCAGGTGTGTCAGCCCTCCTGGGAGACCAGCTCCCTCCCAACAGAAATCGGGTACAGAGAGCTGTGGCCCAGTGTCACCTCCAGGCACAGATGGAAAATGGAAGGATCCTGTCCCAGATTGCTCCTTGGCTCCTATGTCCTGAGAACTCCGGGCAGGTCCCTCTGATCTGAAGTGATGGTCTCTCCTGTGCTCTCAGGTGTGTTAGCACTCCTGGTAGATCAGCTTTCTCCAAGCAGATCCAGACACAGAGAGCTGTGGAACAGGGTCAGTTCTTGGTGCAGTCAGAAACCGGAAGGGTTTGCTAGTTTCCTTATTTTGCTCTCAGAAAAGTAGTATGATAGCAGCTTTCATTTGAGGGATAGGTATGACTTTTTGAAAATCAAGGACTGATGCAAATGACCTTTAAAAATGCTTCTCATGCACTGATGCCACTGAGTGATATGGGAGCTTATTTGATGTTTATTGTGGTAAGGAAAGTAGAAATTTGTGTATAAGACAGTTACAATTCACAAAAAGAGACCTTAGGATTCTCAATAATTATAGTACTATCACGTCGGTTTTGTTACACTGTAATTCTTGATATTTAAGAAGAATGAAAATGGAGCTGTAACAAAATATTCCACTTGTCAATGAGTCTGACCATACTTCATAGGAAAACAATCTTTTAACCTTAGTCCTGTAATCATTTCAGAGTCGCACTATAATATTACAATGTATTGTAAATATATATCCAGCAGGTTCATCATGTCTACGTCTAAAGATATCTATTTCTTTCTCTTACCACAATCATACTTTTATAAATTTCTTCTCAATTTTATATTATAGTTTTGATTAATAAACATGTTTCAAGTTCAAAGAAAAATAAAATATATCTTATTTATAAATTCTTACTTCTATATTAACTAATCTTTATTCTACTTGGTACATTTGAAAGCTAAATGCTTTTATCTGTTTTTAATGATATTACTTTTGCTTATTTTGACAGTTTCCTAATATACCGTGCCTATTCTTTGATTTTTCATCTTTCTATTATTACTTTAATTTAAAAAATGTTTCTTATAACAGACATATTAGGCTGTTAAACAAACACACAAACAAAACACTGTAGTCCACAATCTGTAGTCTTTAAATAGCACAAGTCACTCCATTCCCTATATGATGACTGACTTGATTTATTTAAAATCACCTTCATTTAAAAGTTTCATTTTATGCTTCACTGTTCTCATTGAATTCAATTTTGCTATTTGAGAGAAAATATATATTTGAAGATTTTCAATAATTTTCTTTACTTAAACCCTTCAGACAGGTGTGAGTTTAATAAGAATAGATTTATGAGTTAAGAGATCTGAGGAGCTAGCCTTTGAGTTTTTCAGTGTTTAAAGTTCATAAAGATAACAAGGTACCAGTCAAGAAGTCCCACAGAATCAAGTAAATTATGTCATTAAGTGAAAGTGATTAATTATGACAAATGCTTTTAATAGACCAATACTAAAAATTTGTTTTAATAGTTTGGAAATGATTGTTGACCTTGACAGATTCTGGTGGCATTGTGTAGCAAAATTTTAATGATAATCATTCAACTGAATGTGGGATTTTCAGCTTTATCTGCTTAGAAATGGCGTGTTACTTCTATTAGCTTCTGATCAAATGCATGACAAAGCAGTAACTGGAGGAAGAAAGAAGTTATTGTAGCTCACAGTTCTAGAGTTCAGTCACTTCTTTGAAGGGAATTCATGACAGCAACGTCTGAGTCAACTCCTCAAATTGCATCTACATCCAGAAAGCCGAGAGCAATAATTATTCCTGTGCATCTCCTTTTTCTCTTTTTAAATCAGTCAGCCCATAGAATTGCACCACCACATGTCTTGGCACTTTAATCTAATCTAGATGGTCTTTCGCAGGCAAACCCAAAAAGTAGCCTAAGCCAGAAAAATTCCCTACCTCACAGCATGCCCAGAGAATTTTCTCCTAGATGATTCTAGATTCTGTCAAGTTGGCAATCATCACACTAAGTTTAAATAAATGGAAGAAGTTCATGTGTTTTCTCAGGAATTTTTTTCTTCTTCTTGTATTGCTGTTCCAGTAGTAGTAAGCAACACTGCCCAGAAATCATATGACACTGGGGCAGGGAAACCAGCACATTTGCAGAGCTTTTGTTGTCCTTCTTGTGCCAGACCTTAGAGTTTGGGCTCCAAACTAGTAGGGGTCAAGTGGCAGCACCAAATCACCAAAGACTAGGTGATCATAGTTATATAGTACTAGGCGGCATAGATAAAAAATGTCCATGATTGCCGGACCCGCACATGCAATGTGAATTTTGTGGTGACATGTAGTGATATGTGGGGTCCCACACCCATTCTGCCACAGGTCTTGGCTGCTTGGGGAAGCAAGATGCGGGAAGTTGACCATGCTTACCCCACACTGTCGCTGGGCTGGTGTCCGGCAAGCCATGGGACATGGCTCCAGGGGTGAAGAAGCACAATCTCAAGTGCAGGACCCAGCCAGAGCTGATTCGGGGGCCCCTGGACCTACAAGGAGGCTGGGGCCATCTGGTTCTCAGGGTCTTGGGCATCTAGGCACCTTTGCAAGCAGGGAAGAGCTGAGAATGGAGTTGTGGGCCCACAGGATGAATCTAACTCTGGGCTGAGGGGGAAAGGTGGGGAGCTCCAGCTGGTCCCTTAGGGCGAGTTTTTGGCTTGAATCTTGGTGGCTGCGGCTGGGAGTGCAGAGAGGCCTTCTAGCAGAGATTAGACAGTGGCTCTGTAGGAGAAGGCCTTCTCTATGGCTCCCCATGGCAGATCCTGATGAAAAAAGACAGTCTATGGTTTTAAGACATTTATTGTCATTGCAGAAGGTTGATGAGTAAAACTGCACCCCACTTCTCAATGTGATTGTGAGATTAAACATCATTTGCAGGGAGGAGTGTCTGGGAAAGAAAGTTAATTGGCTAAGCCTCCAGGCCTTAGGTACCTCATTATGATGGAGATCTCTCTTGAGCCTATGACCTGTGGTCATATCCTCTACCTGTGGAGGGGCTTGGGTTGTTGCTCTTATGTGAATGATAGCCACAAATGTATGGAGGACTGTGGTTTGTGTCAAGGCCTGGTTTCCCTGGAATCAGGTGAAATGCCTACTGTCCCTTAGGGTCAACAGGGTTTCTAGCCTTTGCTCAACCCGGAATCAGGGTACGTTTCAAGGCCCCAGAGTGGCATGATTCATATAGATCTTTGGTACTGGGTAATCGATCATGGTGTTTGCAGATATGAAATAGATAGGAAGCCTCTTGCATTGATATATATTAGTGAAAATTTTTTCAAATAAACGAAAGGAAGCCTTCATTGGATCATGGCAAGAAGCAAATTTTGCCATGAACCAATTTCTAGACTTGAGTTAGTTGTCAGATCCAGAACCCCTCATATAAAGGGATGATCAGATCCTCCTGAGGAAGATTCTTGCTAAAATACCTGAGAGTTTTACTGTTAGCTCTTCTCCAGTCTTTGCCCAGAGGGACCTATGGCCTTTTTCAAAGGTAACTGAACACTTAGGAAAGGAAACAAGCAGACTTTTCAGGATATACTGGATATTGGTTCTGAGTAGACGTTGATTCTGAGAGACCACAAGTAACCTGTGACACTCTGGCTAAAACAGGGACTTATGGAGGTCAGGTGATTAATGGAATTTTGGCTGGTCTGCCCGATTTTTTTCTCCTCTTAATCCCTTGGGCATATTTCTCTAGTAGTATACTGGAAAGACACATATCAGCAAAGTAATTTTTCACAAAGCAAGCAGGGTGCCCTAAATATTATTGTCTGGTTGCTTCAACATTACTAACTTATTTGGAGGTGGATGAAGACAGGGAGAGGCTTGAAAGTTTGAAAAAAAAAGCCTAAGTTTAATGAAATCATTCCAGAGAGATGTGAAGTAGCTTGACAAGAAAATATGATAGAACTTTTGGGAAGCAGTGAGGACCTAATCAAGGTTGCTGCTAATAATCTCAAGTGAAATCTGTTACCATGGCCTTGTTCTCATTTCTGTCCACATTCAATTTCACAAGTCCAAGCAGAAAAGTGACCATAAGAATGATAGAGGTTTGAGTTTTTCCCTAGTGGTTGTTTCAAAGAAAAAAAAGAAAAAAGGGCAAAGGATTTGAATATATCAACTCCTCAAAAGAAAAAAAAATGACTTTCCAATGCTTCCACAAATGACACCGCTTAACCAGTCTTTGCTGAATAAATGGAAACTCTTTAGACATTTTATCCCAGATGGGTCTTGTTTAGTCAACTCTGGATAGAATTTGGTAATCTCTTTCCATCTGTAAGATTAGCTATTTCCTCAGAGCTAGGGAAATTTCCTCTACTATTGCCTCTCCTCCTTCTGTTCTTGATATCTTTTTGAAACACATTATTTGCATATGATTCTCCTGGGCAGGTCCTCTAAGGTTCTTATCCCCATTCCTCACTCTATGATTTATATCACTTCATATTTCTGCTTTTTTTACCTTGTACTTTTCTCACATTATTTCTCAATAGATACTATCCTCTACTTAAATGTATCTATCAAGTAATTCAATAGTGAAATTCCCCATTTTTTTTCTTCAGATGGCCAGATACTTGTATATGCTTGGCCCAGGGAATGGTACTATTTATTAGGAGATGTGGCCCCTTTAGAGTTCATGTGTCACTGTGACTGTGGGCTTTAAGAACCCCAACCTAACTACCTGGAAGACAGTACTCTGCTAGCAGCCTTCAGAAGAAGATGTAGAACGCTCATCTCCTCCTACACCATGCTTACCTGGATATTGCAATGTTCCTGACTTGATGATAATAGACTGGGCCTTGGAACCTGTAAGCCAGCCTCATGGTATTTGTTCACAACAGTAATAGTCTAACTTCTTTAGTTGCTGGATCCTGTGCTCTTTATTTACCTGTTTGTTATTAGAGACAGTATTTCACTGTGTATTCAACACTCTCCTCAAGCTTGATATATGCCTGCTTCAGCCTCCCGAATTCTGGGATTTCATGTGTTTTCTACCATCCCTGATGTTTTTGACTTACTGTTTTCTTTTGTCATTCTCTGTCAGTTCATAAGAGACAAGGCACATGTATATGTGCCACAAGTGTGGATGGATATAAGTGTAACACAGACAGGTTTTCATTGTTATATATTTCTGGCCTCAAGAGTTTGGGGAGCCACCTACTAAGCTTCTTCCTGGGCCTCTTGTGAACCAGACGAAAGTTAGCATTCTGTCCAAGCTCCACCCCACAGTTACCTGGCAACAGCCAGGCATGCTCTTCCTCAGAGTTACCTGGCAACGGCAAGGTATGACAGACACTATAAAAGGGGCTGCTTGCCCCCCTCCTCACTCTTTTGCTCTCTTGCTCCTCTCTTGCTCTTGCCTTGATGCCTCCACTCTCCCCCCATTCCCTTCCCCCTCTCTCTCCATATGCTCATGGCCTTTACTCCTCTCTCTCTCTCTCTCTCTCTCTCTCTCTCTCTCTCTCTCTCTCTGACCCTACTACCCTCTTAACTCCCATCCCCATGCCCTGAATAACTCTATTTTATACCATGCCTTCATGTGGCTGGTCCCTCAGGGGGAAGGGGACCTCTAGACCTGCTTGCTTGGTCCCATTCTCCCACACCTCTCCACACCTCCATAGAACATATCCCCCCCCCAACTCTTTATATTTTTATAAACACATCAGGGAACTCTTACTTTCACACCAGGGAAAACTTTTCCTTTCTTCCTCTGGAGTAACTAGAAGGCCCAGAGATATCCTTAGGCCAAGCTCTATACAGAGTCTTGATGTTGCTTGACCTTCTTATTTCTAATATTATTTTGTTAACATATCCTTAAAGAACATTTTACTGAGCTATAGAAAAATCTTATATTTTAAAAGCTTATTGGAGTATTTTACTCTGCTTTGGAGTATGATATTATGTCTACGGATTATCTAGGTATCACCTTTTAAACTAATTTTTATATCTCACATGAAGTCTAATCAATTTGTGAAAAGATATATAAATGTGACAGGTACATTGAGGAGAAATATTTTGCTTTGTCAAAATTCTCCACACAGTCTTGCTGTGGCATGGGGAAATGGAGTGGGTAAAATAATTTCTGCATAAGTGTGGGGACCTGAGGTTCAATCTCTAGCATCTCTATATAAGCTGGGTACAGTGGTACATGTGTGTATCACCAGCACTGGGAATGTGGAGGCAAGCAGGTCTGGAGGGTTTACTGGTCAGCCAGGCAGCCTCCCCAAAGTAGTTAGTTCCAGGTTCAATGAAGAAATCTGGTTTAAAAACAAGGATGAAGAGTGATAGGTATAGACAGCCCATGAAGACCTCTGATTTTAATGTGAGTACACATGGGTGAGCACACATGCAAATATACATCACGCGCACGCACACACACACAAGAGAGAGAGAGAGAGAGAGAGAGAGAGAGAGAGAAAGAGAGAGAGAGAGAGAGAGAAAGAGAGAGAGAGAGTGTTTTGTTTTAATCAAGTTACTGTCTCTTTGTTAAAATTAATTTACCTTGAGAAAATTTAATTTATGTATAAATTTTCAGGAATACATCATTTGTTGAACACCAGACATTTTAGAATAATTTTGCACCTGTTAATGCATTTTCTAATTACTCTTAAGCCAGAGAATTAAAGCATGTTGTATCTCTACACCATTAACTATTAAGAGTAAAAGCTCTACCAATTGCTATTAATCCCATCTAACAATGCCTAGGACTAGTTGTTTTGTTTTTTTTTTTTTACTTTAATATTTCAATAAATGGACTATGGTTAAATCTAAATTGTACTAATTATCTGGACAACAGGATATCAAGCATAATGCAAAATATATCTTGTAGTGTTGAAGTATAATGGTCACAAAAATTCTCCCTTCTTTCAAGACATCTACTGTGATTAAAAGTTTAATGTGGGTGGTAAGGAAAAGCTTAAAGATGAAGTTGAGGACTTCTGAAAATATAATGCATTTCTCACTGTTCTTATCTATTTCTTTTGTCTATAGCTTTTTTCTGCAGTGTTTATTTTCTCCATATATTTTCTTTTGGCTTTTGCCATTTTCTTCTAAAATGCAAGTAGCCATGTGAATTTTCATTATCAAATGAAACACAGATCAATTTTTACAAAAACTGTTTATTCTTCAAACTGCAAGATAATTTGCATTCATTAAGTCCCTAAAAGGAATATGTACATCCTCTTTTATTCCACTGAGTTCTCTATTATTTAACATTTTTTTTAAAAAAACATGCCAAATATACGCAAACCTCTTTAATTAGGTATGATAGCAATTTTAACTGAATAAAAGAAAGGATCATATTTAATAACTTGGAGAAAAACATATTGAGTTTTATAGCTACTGAATGGAAAATTTTCAGGCTCAAAGTGAAGTCATATGCAGAATCTAAATATTTCACTTGTACTGTGTTTTGGGAGAGTAAGAGATTAATCTATATTAAGAGGAAAATGTTATCATATGCTAAAATATGGGAGAACCTTGAGCATATTATGCTAATTGAAGTAAGATGGTCATAGATGAACAGATGCTGCTGGATTCTGCTTTATATGAGCAATTTGAAGTAGTCATACTCATAGAAACACAGAAAAATGGCCATCATCAGGGGCAGTGGGGTGCTGGAAAGCAGGAGATGTTCAATGAGTGTAGAGGTTCAGTCATGCAAAATGCAGAAATCTGAGCATCTGCTGAACAACATTGTGCCTAGAGTTAATCATAATCTACTGAAAACATAAACATTTCTTAAGAGAGCAGATCTCATCTCTTTTCAACCAGACTTGTAAAAGCTGGAATTTATTTTAACCCCTTTCTCCTTTCATGACCTCTCATCTAAAAAACTAAATTTGGCATCGACTAACTACATATACTAAGGCAGTTTGTGCAAGAATTATACTTCCTCTGTTTAATTATAGCGATGGAAATAACATTTGAAAGTAGCTGCTGAGTTCCCACATAATATTTTGAGATCAAAAGTTTATTGAAACCATTCTGTAATTCCATGGCCTTTTACTGTTTCCAAGAGGTAGAAGCAAACCCCAAGCAGCCAATTTGTTTCTAATGGTATTTGCTTCATTACAGTTGGGTTTGGGGATAGTTTATTTTCCATATTCTTCCCAAGCATGTTTCATTGAGATTGGAATGGCTTTAAAAATGTGAAACAGCTGTTAGGTATCTCATTGTCCTTCATGATAAAAGATAATATTGCTGACATGGTTTCTTCCTGCACTGTGTATTACTGGGAAGAATATTATTATACAAAGTCTATCTCTCCTCTCTTACTGATGTCTCCCTATGTCCTTTGCTTAATGCATATAGTTTGCATTAAGGACTTCACTGTTCACAGTTAAAGTTATACTAAGGGCACTTGACCTTCTAGATGCTGTCTGAGGCTCCCAGCCTCTGGTTTTTGTAACCCTAGTGTTTTCTTACTCTTTTGCCTGGTACATTAGAAGTTGATAACCCCTAATGCAGTATATCTCGCAATGTGCTTTCTTGAGGCTCAGATATTGTTTCAGGGTACAGGGGAATGATTAAATTCTCCTGACAGTGAATGACCCATCCTTCAGTAAATGGAGCTAGCTTTCTTTCACGTTTCCATTCTGGCTGTTGCTTGCTCAGTTTCATTTTTTTTTCTCCCTTGGAAAATACAGCAAGGTCACAGAACTGGACAATTTTCTGTCCTTTCTTACATGTTGCATTTTGGTCAGAATGCTTTTATATTATTCATTAGCTGAGTCTGCATTTATATTCCCCAGGAGAACAATCAGTTTGTGCAGATATGTGTGTGTCAAGTTGCCAGATGAAAGGGAATATCATTGGCCTAGAAAGCCTACTGATATTTTTTTCTTCTTTTTCTTTGTTCTTCTTTTTTTTGTTTTTTTGGTTTTTTTTTGTCAGATAGCATCAGAAGGATGTTTATTTCCACAGACTTACCCTCCTGGACTAAATTTACTATCAAAAGCTTAATTCAACAGCCAAGGCATGTAAGACTTGTTTGTTTCTTTTCTCTGAAAACAAAATATACATCTTATTGTCTTCCACTGAATACCAAATATTACTAAATATATTTGACCCTATCTCCAAAAAACAAACAAAACAGCCACAAAATCTATGCATCCCACTCTGTGAGAAAGTGCTACAAAAACCAGACATGTATTATGATCCTAGAGTATGACAAAATACTGTTAAATTCAAAGAAATTATTTTAGAAAGAACATAAACTGATATCTAACAACTAAGTAAAAGGAGCATAACAAACCCTAAATCAAAAATACACCAATCACTGTGTTTAAGTCTTTGAAACAGGACCTTAACAGTACCCTTTATATTTATTCATCTTGTTAAAGAACTTGGGAGTTACAACCTGTGCCTCAATGTGGCTATAAGTGAAACCACTGAAGTGGACCACACTCAAGTCAGAAAAATAATCATTGAAGTAACAAATTGCCATGCCTCTCAGAATAAAGGACCAGCAACTTGCTGGGAAACCAAGTGGACTGTATAGGACAGTCAGAGGGATAGGTGCTGATGAACTGATACAGACTGTTCAAATTGACTAGGAACTAGATGGCTTTGCCCTAAGATTTGACCCTTGGGGCAAGTAACTAATGGAGATAGTGGTTTTCCTAGTAAACAGAAACCTACCTGATGAGATTTTCTAGGAATGCTGAATTTATACTTCCATTTATACAATAATGATTCTTCTATTGATGTTGTCAGAGTCCTTCTGGTTAGGACATTGTCACTGTCATTTTAGGCACCCTGCTTTAGTGGCCACAAGGGGAAGATGGACAAAGTGATTCAACAACCATTTGGCCCACCTAGTCAATCTTCAAGGAACCAAAGTTTTAAAGGTTTTATTTTATTTTTATTTTAGTGTATATGAGTACACTGTAGCTGTTTTCAAACATACCAGAAGAGGGCATTGTAGAGAGCTGCGATGTGCCGTGCCTCAAAGATGGCGCTGGTTTCCGCCTTCCACCCTCCCAACGGTGAGCACTCCTTACAGTAAACAAGTCCTTATTTGGCTATGTCTGCCTGGCCTGCTAGCTTCAGCATAGTGACAGCCTATCTACATGACCCACATGGCTTGCTAGGACTGGCCAGTGCTAGCTATTTAAGTGTGGTACAAGGCGTTCCCCGGGAGAGAGAGTCAAAAGAGATAGAGGTCAAACGATTATATCAAGGTTCCTGAGTAAAACTGCTTGAAGAAGATCTCCTGTGGTCGTGTCTTCCTTGCTGGTCGAGGTTGGGCGCGACAGGGCATGAGATCTAATTACACATGGTTGTGAGTCACCATGTGGTTGCTGGGAATTGAACTCAGGATCTCTGGAAGAGCAGTCAGTCACCGAACCATTTATCTAGCCAGAAACCAAAGTTTTAAATAGCAGTTCAAGGACATGCACACCTAAGCGGTCTTCAGCAAGGTGTTGTCCTGCCAACCACTGACATCATAATTGTCTGAGCTTCACTCCCTCATGTAAAGTGATCTGTAAGTAGTTAAAGGTGTGTGGAATCAGCTATACCTCTCTTGGGCATATACCCACAAGATGCCCCAACATATAAAAAAGACACGTGCTCCACTATGTTCATCGAAGCCTTATTTATAATAGCCAGAAGCTGGAAAGAACCCAGTTGCCCTTCAACAGAGGAATGGATACAGAAAATGTGGTACATCTACACAATGGAATATTACTCAGCTATCAAAAACAATGACTTTATGAAATTCGTAGGCAAATGGTTGGAACTGGAATATATCATCCTGAGTGAGCTAACCCAATCACAGAAAGACATACATGGTATGCACTCATTGATAAGTGGCTATTAGCCCAAATGCTTGAATTACCCTAGATGCCTAGAACAAATGAAACTCAAGACGGATGATCAAAATGTGAATGCTTCACTCCTTCTTTAAAAGGAATACCCTTTTGAGGGAATAGAGAGGCAAAGATTAAAACAGAGACTGAAGGAACACCCATTCAGAGCCTGCCCCACATGTGGCCCATACATATACAGCCACCCAATTAGACAAGATGGATGAAGCAAAGAAGTGCAGGCCGACAGGAGCCTGATGTAGATCACTTCTGAGAGACACAGCCAGAATACAGCAAATACAGAGGCGAATGCCAGCAGCAAACCACTGAACTGAGAATAGGACCCCCGTCGAAGGAATCAGAGAAAGAACTGGAAGAGCTTGAAGGGGCTCGAGACCGCATATGTACAACAATGCCAAGCAACCAGAGCTTCCAGGGTCTAAGCCACTACCTAAAGACTATATATGGACTGACCCTGGACTCTGACCTCATAGGTAGCAATGAATATCCTAGTAAGAGCACCAGTGGAAGGGGAAGCCCTGGGTCCTGCTAAGACTGAACCCCCAGTGAACTGATTGTTGGGGGGAGGGCAGCAATGAGGGGAGGATGGGGAGGGGAATTTTACATAAGAAGGGGAGGGGAGGGATTAGAGGATGTTTGCCTGAAACCGGGAAAGGAATAACACTCAAAATGTATATAAGAAATACTCAAGTTAATAAAAAAAAAAAAAAAAAAAAAAAAAAAACTGAGGTAGAAGGAACACCCATTCATAGTTTGCCCCACAGGTGGCCCATACATATACAGCCACCCAATTAGATAAGATGGATGAAGCAAAGAAGTGCAGGCCGACAGGAATCGAATGTAGATCTCTCCTGAGAGACACAGCCAGAATACAGCAAATACATAGGAGAATGCCAGCAGAAAACCACTGAACTGATAACAGGACCCCCGTTGAAGGAATCAGAGAAAGGACTGGAAGAGCTTGAAGGGACTCGAGACCCCATATGAACAACAATGCCAACCAATCAAAGCTTCCAGGGACTAAGCCACTACCCAAAGACTATACATGGACTGACCCTGGGCTCCAACCTCATAGGTAGCAATGAATAGCTTAGTAAGAGCACCAGTGGAAGGGGAAGCCCTTGGTCCTGCTAAGACTGAACCGCCAGTGAATGTGATTGTTGGGGGGAGGGTGGTATCGAGGGTGGGGGAGGATGGGGAGGGGGACACACATATAGAAGGGGAGTGGGAGAGGTTAGGGGGATGTTGGCCCAGAAACCGGGAAAGGGAATAAGAATCGAAATGTAAATAAGAAATACTCAAGTTAATAAAAAAAAAAGATTTACAATTAAAGGTGTGTGGAATCTATTTCTGGAAATAAGTTTCCACTCTGCCTCTTTATCCTTCTCCCAACATGAGATTGCTAGGGAGCTTTACATTTCTTTTGAGTCCATTGTTTCAGTAGTTTGTCATATTGAGAGACACAAATGTCTTTATAGAATATCTTCATTTTGCCCATCTACTTACAATATCCTTTGTAATTTAAATATATTGGCATGCTTAGCAATCTAGAATGAGCTCAGATCTCCTTGATGATTACTTTGAATTATGAATTGTTTTTATTTTTAGAAAAAAATCAAAAGATTAAATAAGTCTAAGCCAAACTCCTTCATATTGTTTACAGTTGTTGAGCACTTTTGTGAGCTTAACATATGTGTCACCTATAATGATAATCATAATTTATTATTTTTTAAATATTTACTGTTCACAAGGATTTTATGAGATTTATTGTTATTATGACTTATCAAAATTTTCTAATATCAAGGAGTAAAAGAATATGTTTGGTACCAGGAAACTAGTGAAGGGCTATGTTAGCATCTTAAAACCAGATTACCTGTAAGGCACCATGGTTAAGTATTTCCTTGAGTGCTTTTTCAGCTCCTTTTTGACCTCAACATTATCTTTTCTTTTAAAGTAAGGTAAGAAGTACTCGGATTCATATCAACTGTGTAGTAATGAACCTACTGCTATTCAAGCAGATTGGAAGTTTTAGACTTTTGTTGCATTCTGGAGGCAAACTAGAGAAAGGGTGTATATGTGAAAGGGTAAGTGGTAAAGATGTGCTAATCAATTTTCATGAGTGGTCTAATTCAAGAACAGATCACCTTGGTGCAAACCAGGCCATCAGGTGATTACCTCTATTGGCAATACTCACAGAGATGTGAAAACTCAGAGTGAACAAGTTATTTAGAACCAAAAAAAAAAAAAACCTTCCCCAAGAAACAAAAACAAACAAGAAATGCCCATTAAAGTACAGCAGTTAAACCCTATTGAAAAGATATGGATTGAAATATAGAATCGTGGTAATAGTTATAGCAGTAAGAAGTTCTTGATGTGGGAACATCATTTTGCCTCATGTCTGGAATTTCCTGGAACTTTATGTTAAAGTAGGTACCACTGTCTCTAGCTAATCTAGAAATATAAATGAAGAGATCCATCATTTTCATGGCAAGGGTGGAAAGTAAGAAGCCTGAAGAGAATTCAGTCCTTGAGATTTTCAGTTTCCTTGAAAAAAATCTGATTTCAGAACAAAATATTAGTCATTTTTACTTCAGTGTGAATAAGGTAAGTGATGTGTTGCCTCTCCTGAGAGATTTTACAACTTCAGCCCTGGGGCTCCTATAGAATGAAAAGCTTGATCCTGCATTTTTTTCTCTTAGGCCACACAGCATGGAAGCCGAAGCCCTTCACAGAATTCTTGTTATCAAGCTACTTTGTATATTGCTTAGACTTTCCTTGCCAATAGTGTGCTTTTAGCTACTGAGAGTACCTAAGAGACTTACATGTTGTGATGACTCATTTAATTTCCAGTTGGGGATTGTTTGTAATTCTTTCTGTAACAGTCAGTGTAGATATTTCAAAAATTAGAAGTTAAAAAACAGGGCTGACCTTCTAATTAGTGTAGCTTTTGTGTGGGCACAGCAGTTTCATTGGTACATTGCTTGTCCTGTCTAGTGTTTATAATTAAGGTGGTTCAGAATTATCAAATAGCTGCTATTTTCTTATCAGTTGTAATTGTTAGGTTTTAGTAGAAGAGAAACAAGGGAAAATCAAATTTTATATATTTGTTGATAAAGCCTTCTCAGTTTGTAATTCCTCTGTCACAGCAACTCTGTGTTCAGAGATAAAGCAGAAGGTGACTATATTCAACTGCCTATTGTTGGAAACAATGGGTATGATGGCCCAGTCCTAGAGACAGGAGGCACACACAGTAGCTTGAAGACAGCCTGAGGTATACAATGAGCTCCAGGCAAGTCTGGAATGATATCCTGTTACAGGATATTTGATAATACAGTGAAGCTCCGAGATTGTGCTATTTACTGAAAAAACAAACAATAACAAAATCCCAGTTTTTAGGTGTGGTGTGGCTCAGCCCTTAGCACACACCTTTAATCCCAAACAATGAAAATAAAGTTAGTTTTTACAAGGAAGCACACATGTTTAAATATGCTGTCTAATTGAATGACAAATCAGAGAAAAATTCGACAGAATAGATTATGCCCACCTCTCTTGAAAAGAGACAAGAAAGAGACTATTTAAGAGAGCACAGAGAGAGAAGAAGAGAGGAGGCAGTTTTATCAATAGAGTTTTACAGAGTGAGGTTGAAGAGATAACAAGCTACATAGGTAAAGACAGGATGAACCAGAGAATGAGAAGAACTCAGAAGATCAGAGGAGATTGCTAGAGTTAGTTTGAGGCCACGCAGAACAATTCAGTCAGAGACCAAGAGAGAAGCAAGACTGAATCAATCAGCTTGCAGAAGAGTTTGGGCCAGAATAGCTGAGTTGGACCAGTCAGCTGGACCTCATAGATCTAGAAAGGGTAAGCTTATTCAGCAGTGTCCAAGGCTGGAACATTCTAGGCCTAGATTAGATTGTATGGTGGCTAGAAACTTCCAAGAGTAGGCCGAGGTTAGCAGACAGAGGCAGTTAAGCCTTGGAGAAAATTAGTATAGGTGAAGTTAAGATATATTTACAATACCCTGTTTCAAAAATAAAATAATCAAAATAAAATGACAAGGGAGAATAGAAACTATAAAAATTGTCACATGATTAGATGGAAAACCCAATTTTAGAATATTGGATAATGGACTGTATGGGTTTATGTGGATTGCTGTCTATTTGCAGGTTAAGGTAGGTATAAGATAAGGCAAGTCCTGTGATTGGGTTGTGAAAAAGTAAGGCGGGCACAGAATTTTGAAGAGAGGAGAGAGAGAGGGGAGAAAAAAAAAAGAAGAAGAACCAAGATGGAGGAGGACGACCAGATCTGTGTGACCTTAAACGGCTACAGGTAGTTATAAATATTTCATAAGGGATAGATTTTTACAGGACAAATGGTCTTATCTAGGTGGATAGTTTATATAAATATTAATTGGTTCAGAGTTTATTGTGTGGATATTTTGTGGGGTGAGGATTTACGATATAAATCTGATTGATAAATTACAAGCTTATTGAGATTTAATTTAAACCGGTTACTGGGAGTTGTGACTATAACCATAGGGGGCAGATGCTGGGACTGTGAACAGAGTTCACAGCAGAGTCACAAGAGAGTGGCTGCTACTGGGGCCAGAGAGTAGCTGGGGAAAACATGGGGCTTGCCATGGTGGAGAGATTGCTGCAGAGCCCAGAGAGAAGCCAGCAACATCTAAGGATGGAAATTGGAAACTTAGCGAGTTGGGGTTGATAAGGTTTGTTGGTTAAAATGAAAATACCCCACAAATGCTATGTGTCCTGACAGTGCCAGAAATAGCATTGATTGGCAGATTCTTTCCTTCTTTCTCTCTTACTCTCTTTCTCTCTTTCTTTCTTTCTTTCTTTCTTTCTTTCTTTCTTTCTTTCTTTCTTTCTTTCTTTCTTTCTTTTCCCCTCACCCATCCAATTACTCCCACCCACATCCCCACTCTGACATTTACCAAAACAGGTTTAGAGCTAGAAAAAGTTAAAACACTGTAAGGGATAAGAAAATGATAGTACTTATGTTAATATCTTACTATATTGGACTGATGTGTTTACAGAAATCCATTTGCATTACAATCTAGACATTAATAAAAATTCTTATGCATTTTCATGTGCATTACATTGTGGCTCTATCATAAGTTTTCCTTTTGTGAGACTAATTTCTTTTTCTGTTTTATACCATGAAACATTTTTATTATTATTTTACTTATTTACATTCAAGCTGTTGTCCTCCCTCAGTCCACCCACCCACAGTTCTTCATCCCATTCCTCCTTCCCCTTGTCTCCAAGAGGGTGCACCTCCAACCCACTAGACCTTCCCCCTTCACCAGGGCCTCAGGTCTCTCAAAAGTTAAAGTGCATCTTCTCCCACTGAGGCCAGACCAGGCAGATCTCTGCTATATTTGTGCTAGAGGCCTCAGACTGGCCTGTCTATGCTCCCTCCTGGTTGGTGACAGTCTCTAGGAAGCTCCCAGAGGTCTGGGTTAGTTGAGACTCCTGGTCTTCCTCTGATGTTACTCTCTCTTTCAGCATCTTCAATCCTTCCCCTAATTCAACCACAGGGGTCCTGACCTCAGTCCAATGGTTTTGTGTAAGTATCTGATTCAGTCAGATGTGTGTAAGGCCTCTCAGAGGACAGCTGTGACATGCTATTGTCTGTAACCACATCATAGCACCAGTAATAATGTCGGCCCTGGTGCTCCACCACCTACCCATGAAATGGATCCCAAGTTGGGCCACTCATTGGATCTCCGTTCCTTCAGTCTCTTCTCAGTTTTTCTCTCTGCAGTTCTTTTAGACAGGAACAGTTCTTGGTCAGAAATTTGATTGTTGGTTAGAACCCCTGTCTCTCCACTTGAGGCCTTGTCTGTCTACTAGAGGTGGACTGCTCTAGTTCCCTCTCCCCAGCGTTGGACATTTTGGTTAAGGTCCCTTACGTGGAATCCTTAATGTCTCCCACATCCTGGGTTTCAGGTACTTTCTAGAGAGTCTCCCCACCTCCCACCCCTGGAGACTACTTATTTTCATTCATTCTTTTGGCTCTGGGCTTCTCTCTAGTCCCTCCGCCCATTCCTGATCCTGTTCCCCTTACTCCACCCTCTCTCCTCTCCTACTCAGGTCCCTCCCTCCCTCTGCCTCACAGGATTGATTATTTCCTTCCTCCTTCTAAGTGGGATTGAAGCATCCTCACTTGGGCCTTTCTGCTTGTTATACTTCTTATGAGTTATATCCTATGTATTCTGATATGTCCACCAATGAAATAGAATCAAAGACCCAGAAATAAACCCATACACCTATGAACAATTCATCTTTGCAAAGAAGACAGAAACATACGGGGCAAAAAAAAAAAAAAAAGCATCTTCAATAAATGGTGCTGATCACACTGGTGGTCTGCCTGCAGAAGAATGCAAATTGAGCCATATTTACCACCCTGCACAAAGGTGGATCAAGGACCTCAACATAAACCAGATACACTGAATTGAATAAAATGGAAAGTAGGAAAGAGCCTCTAAAGCATTGGCCTAGAGGAAAATTCCCTGAACAGAACATCAATAGAATACCAGTGGCTCAGGTACTAAGATCAACATTGGATAAATGGAGCCTCATGAAACCAAAAATCTTCTGGAAGGCAAAAGACACCATCAATAGGACAAATCAGCAACCTACAGATTGGGGGAAAAAAGTCTTCACTAACCCTACAACTGATAGAGGGCTAATATCTAAACATAAAACTCTGAAAAAAAAAGAGAGACTAGCTTCTTAAACTCGGTTGGAGTTGAATTCTAGAAAATGGTTATTAAATGATATTTCATTGTGAGAAGTCTTTGAATATAAGTTGATTCCCCCATATTTGTCTCCATATACCTGTTACATTTTCATGGGCATGCAGCTACAAGGAATTATCCAGATTGGGCCCTTTTGTTCTCCATATGTTCAAACCATGGTTATGTTAGAAGCTCTTCTACTGGCAGTTCTGAGCCTTTGGATGTTGAAGGCCTTGTAGCTGGACTAGATGATCTAAAGATTTACAACTACAAGCTTTGAGATCTACAGGCCTGTTGCTTTAGGGTTTCAATGCCAATGATTGAAGATTCTGGTTACTTAGGTCTGACTTATTGTTCTGGTCTGTCATCATCAATGGCATGAAAATTGGCTACCATTGTAATTCTTAGCTTCCAGCAGTTGGGAGAGGAATACCAGCCATCAGCAGCTTAATCAAGTACTTCCTGCTTATCTTACAACTTCCAAATGGTCCTCAGTGGCTGAAATGCTGAGTTCCACAACAACCAGTGGTGTGGCTCTTAGATGGCTTGTCTTAAACTCTTGGATATGAGAGGATGATACTCTTGGCTCTTGGGAGTGGCGTGTGTTATAATGTTGTCTCAATGTACCCATAATCCTGACTTTTAAGGCTCAGAATCTTGGAACTCTTCTAGTAATTGGGTGCTTACATTTTCTCCTCTCTGGAACTTTCAGTTGTTCTTTCACCACTACTGTTTCCACCTTTGTCCCTGCTGCTGTCTTTGCTGCCACTGTCACTCCACTGCCACTTCTATCATCTCCTCTTTGTGTGACCAGTTCAGCCCTCTCTATCAATGATAGAGATCAAATGTTAGCAAGAAAAGGCAAGGTGAAAGAAGTCTTTTGTCTGGGTGCAATGTTACAATGCTATGGTGCAACAAAGAACATTGTTTCCTAGCTGTTCACACAGTGCACTGAACAGTAGTTTATATGGCCAGAAATGGAATATGGAAAAAATATTTGCACTAGTAATTTATGCAAGTGAATGATTCATTGCACCAATCACAGACCTTCCTCTGGGCTACTAGAGAAAGTGATCCCCATCTGGCCTAGGTGAAAATAGCTGCTAGAGTTCAATCAAGATTCGTGATAGCAAACTGTTCTGGCACAGCTGTTTGAAATAGTCATGGCTGGGATATACCTTGGGGACATAGAGTGCTTTGATAGTCATCATGCCACGGGGCTTCCTCAGGGCATCTGTAGAGTATTCAAAGCAGTTTTGCTGGTATTAGGGTTGTGTCTGGCTGCTTAGCTAATACTTCTCCATTCAAGGACATCGGGCACCAAAAACAGGTCTAAACTATCAGGGAGGGAGTGAAATCACTCTGAACCTCAAAATCTTTTTTAAAGGAAAGGTAAACTTTAAATGGGATGCTTGCAAAAAATGTCTTGTCACTATGAACAAGCAACATTGCTAAAACCCTGTTTACCTATTACCCAATGCTCAGGGAGAAGTGGGTCTCCCCTGTTTCTATCTGGCTACATGCTTTCATTGTATGGCCCGAGTTCATTCTTCAATTATACATATTTATAAGAAGGGGAATAAGATTCTCAGATATACTCTGCCCTATCATTGAATGCCCTCATAATGCTGACGTGGGGAATAATGGTTCTGTATTGTTCTGATACCCAGTGTCTTTGCAGTGCTGGTTTCATTTTGATACCTTACGGTGTGAGTCTATTTTAAGATTTCTCAAACAGTTCTGAACATGACAGGCATAATGCATCCATGGATTTTTAAAATGTTTGGTTGCCTACACAGGATAATTACATTCAACATTCCATGAGGAATAGTGGAAGGGCTTACAAGCCCCACTCCTAGTTGAGGCTTACATAAAGAGTTGACAGCTGCTGAAAGAGAGAGTAAATTTTCTTAGAGATGATCCCTCTGATGGATTGCCCATTCCATAGTGGTCAGCCCTACTTCCAGGTGTATAAGGAGAACACTAATTAGACTTGGTAGGAGATAGATACAGATGGATGGATGGATGGATGGATGGGTAGATTAGATAGATAGATAGATAGATAGATAGATAGATAGATAGATAGATAGATAGATAGATAGAGAATTAATGGGTTCATGAATTTGAGCAGTGTATATGGGAGGGGACATAGGAGGAATTGAAGAGGGCATGATCAAATGAACTATACCTACCTATGAAATTCTCTATTATATGTTTTAAAATTTATTTTCTCATATAAAACAAAGCACAGTTTATCTTTCCTCCTCATTTCAGTATGAAGCAAATGAGGACCCAGAAGAAGGGATTCTTGTGTAAGAAATAATTGTAAGCAGGTAAAATGAATGTGATAGAAATGTTTGAGGTTCAACATGTAAATAAGGGTTCTCTATAACATTACTTGGAAGAAAGAGTAAGTGAATGAGGGGCTTTGCAGATCAGAGACTTCCTTCAAAGTAATAATGAGAAAATATATTTCTTGGATCCTTAGTCATTCTAGAGTGGCCTCAGGCTGTGAGGTGATCTATTGGCGGTAACTTGGTCCTCAGAGGTCATGTCCTTATGCTGCAGGGGAGTATGAGAGGCAACATTATGGAAAAAGACCTTAGATGAAAAAGAGGGCAGGGAAGATTTTGAAGCTAGAGGACCTTGTGAATATGGAAATATGCATGCATCATATTTCTATACAGAGAGCTGGGAATACCATCTGGAGTAGTATGGATCTTCTAGAACTATCACTCCATCAAATGCAGTATATCTATATATCAGGCCATGCAGTAACTGGTCATTTGAGTGCTATACAGAGACATGAAAGCCATGTCCTTAATCCAGAAAGACAATAATATAGTTATTTTTGAAGTCCAGTACTTTTCTGTACAAGGTGAATGAGTAGAAATTGTTGGGAACTGTATTTTCTTCCTTCTTTAGGCCCACACCTTTCATTACACACACACACACACACACACACACACACACACACACATGAACTTTCAATTCTCTGATGAGGGAAAAAAAGCAAAATTGCCCAATGACTTTTCATAGAGCTTTAATAAGATTCTAAAGCTTCTGTTGAATAGGTAGCTCATACTGAAAGGAACTATTTGGTCATCCCTTCCAATTGGTTTTCAAATACATTATTGTAAGATACTGTGTATACTATTGTAATTGTCCTTTATTTTCTAGTAGCTATCTAAATTTGTTCCATTTAGAATCATCCATTTTGCTTCATCATGGATACTCCATTTTCTTAAATATAGCCAACACTTTTGTGGTAAAAAATCAGTGAAGAAAGAATTGTTTATTTTGTCTAACTATCCTCTTCTCCTTTGGAAAATTATGCTTTCAAATAAAAGAACCATTGCTTTGAACTCTCCAAAACCTAAAGCCCACAGGCATTTTTTTAATAGCCTGCAACTGTATCCAAATCTCTGAGGACTGCCTGCAGACTGTTTGAAGTTCCTGTGATTCAGGTAGGATTCAGACTTTTGAGAAAAGCTAACCTTTCACTTAAAAGCTTGTTTGGAGTGTGGGTATGTGTATTTTCTTCTTGATTTGAGCCAAGTATAAAAAGACTTACAATCTTCTGCTGAACAAAAGAAAATGTTTCCGTTCTCACCCCTGAAATTTTGGCTTTTTTTTTTTTTTTTTTTTTCCATCTCCAGCTGTCTGGTTGAACTACAGGGTTAAAGCAAATAGGGAGTGGGGAGTTGCTGAAGATGTTTACAGCTGTATTAAAGGGAGAACTGGTAATGTGACTAAGTGACTGCCAGTCATGTGGTTGTTAAGATTTATGTGTGTTAGTTTGACATTCCATTCACTAATCACATAATCCTGGATCTTCATTTCCATTTTATAAACATACCCCTTTCTCTCATTCAGTTGTTCACAGATAAAATAATGAAAGGAGATTAAAATTGGCTCAGAGTGTGCAAAAATCAGTCCTATATGGTGTGATCTGATTTGGAATTTGGACCACCACTGAGAGAATTATGAAAGGTTTCAAAGCAGAAATTGGTGCCCACCAAGCTTCAGCCCAGTAGTTTCTGACACTTTAGTTATATCAACTTCCTGTCAATAACTTGATTTTGTGAAACTTGTTTTCTATCCTATGTGCTACAAGCAGTATAAAAACATAGCAACATCTTTTTTGGTAAAGGAAGGAAACATACATGTGTTTAGGAATAATACCATATGCGTTGTTATCAACTACTGGAATAATTTCAATTTTCAAATTTAATTATAATAGATGACTACTGCAAAATTTCTTCTGATAGACAATATTGTACACTTGAGCAACACACTACCCTTATTCCCTTTCTTTCCCCCAAAGAATGTTAGCATCCCAATTTTAATTTGTTTGTGCTACAGAATTTGCTCACTTTGGGGAAGCTAATAAATACAAATCAAACTAAAGAAAGTCAGTGATTACCATTATATCTATTTGTAACTGCAGTTCTTTCACATTTTCATTAGCAGCCTGAATGCTAATTACCACTTTTTATATTTCTCTAAAGCTAATGATTGTAGTGTAGGAAGCAGGAAATATTAATTATTATTATAAAGACTAATTAAAAGTTAAAATGAAAGCGAAGCTTTAGTAAGTATGAATACCATTATTGTCAAAATATAAAACCACACACATTGTTTTGGTATTTTATTTTAGACTCCACTATACTGACTCCTAGATATACACAGAATAGCGTGTGAATGGTATGATAGAAACCCAGGAGTTAGGTTACATAGCGCTGAATTAGTCAGATCTGGAAAAGGTTTCCGAGGAGACAAAACCAAAATATAAAAAAAAACCCTGTACTTTCAAACAATGGTTGGCATTTTTGATGAGAAAAGAAAAATAAGGAGTGCAAATGTATTTGCCTTCTGTGTTCTTTGCTGACTCTAAGCACAATAGGAAAGGGAAGTTAAAAAAAAAATTACTCAGTAAAAGGACAGCTTTTGGACAGCTTGTGGAACATGCAGATTTTGCCACCAAATTGGCAGTTAACAATGGGGGTGGAGGGGGGGGCAAAAGGAGGAAAGACAGAAGTTAGAAGAAAATGGATCGCTTTAAATTCCAATGATATTTTGGCATAAATTACATTTGTAAGTCCAACTGAAATAATAATTGTACATCTCACTATTAGGTTGTTTTATGACCTAGGTTTAGTAGAAACTGGGTCAAGTGGGGCTATTTATCAGTAACAGATTGCTGTGAAATTTCCCTCCTGCAACAGGGCAGAAAATGCAGAATTATTTCTATTGCTCAACATGAAATCAATATCTGAATTTCTAGTCTTGTGTATTATAAAATAAAACCCACCTAAAACAGTCAAATTATAGTAACCAGAGACCAATGGTTCGAGCAAAAAATAAATGTGAGCAAATAGGAACTATCAAGACAGGCTGAAGTTGGAGATAATATCTTGATTAATGCCTATTGGACTGAAGCTGATCAAATTTTTTACATCAATTATCTAGGCCAGGGAAGCCCAAGAGGTTAACAACAATGTCTTCATGTGACTGATTGGACAGTAGCAAAAGAGAGTAATTTGTATGGCAGCATTTTATGTATTTGTTATACTCTGATGCAATAATGCTATGGCTCTTCTAGACAATCCCTTATCATTACAAAACCTTTTACCAAGTAAAAGGACAGTTTGCGTAATATGCAATATTTCATTTAAAAAGCTGTGTGTATGAAAATTGCCTATACTTCTTTAATTCTTAAATGGTATCATGTTGACTTTATAAAAGCATGATTAATAGTCTTCTAACTTCTAAACCTATTATATTGTATGATATATATGGGAGTATATGCAATTTTTCAAGTTTATGTCCATATATGTGTAGGTACTTCTTATGGATTTGTCACATGGAAGCTAGAGGTCAATGTCACCTGTCCCTCTCTGTCATGCTCAATTTTATCTTGTGGAGGCAGAACATCTCACTAAATTTGGGAAGCTCACCAATTCAGTTAGGCTAGTTGTCCAGTGAGCTTCAATGGTTGACTTAACTCTGCTTTCCCAGTGCTGGATTACAGATATTACAGATGCCATGTTTGAATCTTCACCTCAATCCTGGGATTCCAAATTCAGGTCCCCATGTAGGCTTAGATTTTTTTCTAAACCTACTTTAATAAGGGTTCTTAAATGACTTAACCTTTCTTCTAGCTCACTACCCACCAGAGGTAGTAGAAAAGAAAGATTATTAGGACATGGGGGAAGAGGGCCTATTTAGAATTCACTCTTTGGGGTGATTCCAATATTTGTTGTCAGGATATCAGCAGTTCAGTCTACTAAGCAAAACCACCAAACATGAAATCAACAGCTCCAGTCAGTCACCTGGCAGACACCATGAATCAGCAACAGCTTTATCCAGAATAAACTAGGAGACTCTACCAATTGGCCCTAGGAGTCTGCTGAGGCAAAAGCTAACTTGAATATTAGAATTTCTTTAGTGAGCTTCTTCTGTGAAGTGTCACGACAAGCCAAAGCAAAGATCAGCAATTTGGTGTAGGTCAATCAGTGCTAGAGCATCATCAGGTGGGGATCAGCAAAGTGGCACAAAGCACAAGCCTTCCTCCCCACGGTCTGTGGTTATATTTATATTCTTTCTAAATGTCACTCATCTTCTCATGAGTCTGCTTCAATGTGAAACATCCTCTCTCTCCTGTGTCGGTTTAGCAAACATCCTCTTCATATGTCTATGCTTCCCAGAAAACACTTTTTTTATTTGAATCTCCAGAAACCAGAAATTTCCATTTAAATTCAATGCTTAGGGGGGCACTGCTTTTTTTTAATCTCACTAAAACCCAATGCCTAACTCCTAGTTTTTTTTTTTCAAATCATCCTTGACATCTGAGTTTGTTAAACTTCTTTATTCCATGCATCTTGTCCTGTCTTTCTTCCAACTTTTATTTCCTAGTACCTAGGGAAAATCCTGCCTTGAGAGAAGTTTGCATTTCATTCTTTTTACCTACCTTCCACTTTAGTATTCAATATCTTGTTGATGTTTATAACTTGGTCAACCCAATTTTCAGCAGTGGATGCCTTCCTTGAGCAATTCTTTTATTCTACTACAAATGTTATATTACTGTCTTGAGGTCATTGAGTTGAAATTAAGTAAAAGTTTATTTCCTTTTTTGAGCTGGGGACTTTACCTCAGCATACTGTACCGAATCTTCAGCTAGATTTTCTAGTGCCAAATTAAATTAATCATGTATGACTATACATTCTGTCTCTCTAGACAGATTTGAATTCATCATCTCTTAATTGTGTTAGTATATCACACAGATTTCCCAGTGCAATTTAAACTATAGCTTGAAGCCTTTATTGACTCCTGTCTTACTGCCTGCATCTAAGTAGTTGTCCAGCTTTATTCATTCTTTCTAATATATTTTCAATAACCTCTATTCCTGTATCTCTGACCGTCCCTAAATGAGTTGCTTTTCTCACTTCTGTGATAAAACACCATACTAAAGGCGGCTTTTTAGAATAACTGCTTTATTTGACATGGTTCCAGCAGATTAGATCCCATGAATGTGGAGCAAAATTCTACCCAGGTATGACAATATGAAAAACAATCTAGGGCTCTATTTCAATGACAAATAATAAGCCAAAAAGCAAATAGGAAATGGAACAAGTCTTTAAAGCAATCAAAGCCTGCCTTCAGTGACACTTTTCTTAGGAGGCCAAACCTCCTAAGTCTCCCCATATGGTGTTTCCAGTTGGGGATTAAGTATTCAAATCCCTGAGACTATGGGGACATCTCTTTAATTTTCCACAGTACCACAATTCAAATTCTTATGATTAATTACTAGTTCAGTTTAATTACAATCATGAGTTTTTATATTCTCTCAGCCTTCATCATACCACTGAAGTTACTACTCTGCCATGCAGTTAATGAACCATTATCCTTCTACCTTAAAACTCCTATGACTGGTCATTTGAATGATACCCATGTGGAAAACATTGTGGTGTGATGCCCAACTACTTATCTTCCAATTACTTTACATTGTTTACCTCACTTCTAAGACAATGCCTTTTCTCCCTCCCTCCTCCGTCTCTCCTTCCTTCCTTCCTTCCTTCCTTCCTTCCTTCCTTCCTTCCTTCCTTCCTTCCTCTCTCTCCTTTTATTTTTTACAGTAAAATTGTTGTACTTGAAAACTTCAGGCAGCTTTTTGAAATGCGAGTGAGGGTGAATAATTAACTAAATATCTCTAGGACTTAGTTTCATAAGTTTTAGAAAAAAACTTCATAAACTAATTTTCAGTTCTAAATAAGATGGCATATGAAAATGTAAATGTCCTCTCACAGGATCTCATGGGCCTCTTTTACCTTCCCTTATAACTTTGTTTTTGTTTCCTTAAATGTTTATATTTCCCTTATTGACAGCTTGATACTATTAGCTACACAAATTCAGTACGTTGAGCCTTCTAAGAGGATAAAACATAAGATTATTAAATCATGAAATCAGATTTTTAGTGAATATCTACATGCTCAGTTCTTTAGTTATTGTTTTGTATATCAGTCTCAATATTTCATCAAGCAAAACTTAAGTATAAACATGTTTTAATAAGAACCTTAAAAATAATAATACAATGTAAGGTGCAGGTTTTATACTATTTTGGCATAGAATTGGAAATTCCTGTCTTTACCATGTCAAGAATTCACTCACTTATATTCAATTTATGAACCACTAAGACAGCAAGATTTAACTGCATTGCTAGGAGTCTAGTCAATCTCCTCCAGATTTTCTTTTCTTTTCTCTTTCTTTCTTCCTTCCTTCCTTCCTCTTCCTTCCTTCCTTCCTTCCTCTTCCTTCCTTCCTTCCTTCATTCCTTCCTTTTAAACTATAATGCACTTTCATTTAGATTCTCAGGGTGAACATGCACGAGGATAAAAACACTAGTTGATGTTTTCAGAAGTGTAGAAATTTAACAAACTGATTGCATTGGCTGGACAAGCTCCTGGGAATGATTAAGCCTGCAGCTACCTGTAGAGACATGTTATCTGTGTTGTTTTGTTTAAAAGAAATACAGTTGAACTTCATTCTATTTCCTAAATTAAAAGACTGTTTCTAATTTTACGTTTTGTTCCTGCTTGAATAAAATGTTACCAAACTCTATTCAACTTATTTTTATAGTCTATGGAATATATTTTCATTTTTTAATACGGTAAGTGAGCATTTTGAATATAGCATGAAATCTAGTGAAACAGTTGAAACTCCAGTCTCTTCACTTGTAAAACAGTGCTTAAATGCTACTGGACTGTTTTCAAGACTGAATTGAGTAAAACTTACTTGTTAACATTTTGTTTACACCATTAGAAACCATCCTTTAAAATCATCTCTAAAAGTTAGTGTTAAGATTCATGTATTATTCTAGATTCTTACTTCTCACATAAGATGGCAGGATCCTGTAGACTTGATTTATGCAATGTAGCTTTTTAGATGGCATTAGAAATTCAATTCTACTACTTAGAACAGGAATGGAATGAGGAAATACAATTTTTTCAAAGCTTGTGTAGAGCAAACTCTTCTTTTGGAAAGAGAGGAGAAAAGGAAGTCAGGAAATGCTTGAGTTGGAAGTTGATAGAGCTAAGAGTAAATACATACAAACATTGGGACACTACTAGTATACGTCATTATCTTGAAAAGATGAGCAGTTAAGTATCTTGAGGAAAACAGGGGAATGAACTAGATGTTATATTTTTTCATTATCTAACTGGCCACTGGTCAAATAGATAAAGCTGTATAATATAGAATAATCATTGGTGGGAAAGATAATACTCTTCTTTATCTTTGAAATTTTTGCTTCTTTTGATCTAGAAATCATTTATCAATTGAATTGCTCTATAAATTTATGCTTGTGTTTAAATCCTCTAAATTGTATTGTCTAAAATATAAGTACAATCTATTAAACATTTAAATCAAACATACAAAAATGTTTTACAAAAACTTTGGATTCTTTGAAAGTTGACTTAAGGGATTGGGATTTAGCTCAGTGGTAGAGCGCTTGCCTAAGCACAAGGCCTAGTTAGGTCTCAGTTCTGAAAAAAAAAAAAAAAAAGAAAATGAAAGTTGACTTAACAAAATGACATGTGGTTTTTATCATCTTTACCTCTGCTTTCTTTTTAATTTAGACAATTAAATGAATGGAGGAATATATTACCAGATCCCTAATATCTTATCATTTCTAGGACTCCTATAAGCCTCTGTGAATCATAGCTTTCTGGATGATTTGAGATTTTAATCCTTTTACAAATTATGCACCAAGATCACTTCGGAATAGCCAAAGTGCTTTCTGTTGTGGATGATGAGTCACCAGGTAAATTGTAGTTGCAGAACCACTTTTCCTGGCAGTGATGAAAGAGGTAGAAAATGCACAGCTTGAATCTCAGGTCTCTGGATGAAATTTCACATCTATATTGCAAACGTCTTTTTCTTTATAGGTGAAACAATTGGAGATTGAGCTCCAGCTATAAATGGGGACTCTTGCAATGTAACAGCTAACGTTTTTTCAACTTAAAGTTCGGTTGAGATTAGTTATGCTATTTACCTTTTTGCCCACCAAAATTCTGTGTTTTCCTTAATGAAAGTAACAAGCTGAGCTGGATTGGTGCAGTAGTCAACACCTGCCCATTATTGATAAAATTTGATGCTTATCAAAGACAGAAAATATATGATGTGACAATAAGCATAAGAATCAAAGGTCATCATGTATCGACAGTTCTTTTTTTTCTTTTTATTGGCTATTTTATTTATTTACATTTCAAATGTTATCCCCCTTCCCAGATAAACCCTCTTTCCCCTTTCCCATTCCTCTGGTACTATGAGGATGATCCCCAACCGACTCACTCATCTTCTCCTACCTTAGCACCTGCTCATTCCCCTACATTGGAGCATCAAGCCTCCACAGGAAGAAGGAGCTCCCCTCCCATTGATGCCAAATAAGATAGTCCTCTGTTACATATGCAGTTGGAGCCATGTGTCCCTCCATGGGTACACTTTGGTTGGTTGTTTAGTCCCTGGGAGCTTTGGGGGGGTCTGGGTGGTTGATATTGTTGTTCTTTCTGTGGGGTTGCTATGCTCTTCAGCTCCTTCAGTCATTCTCCTAACTCCTCTATTTGGGTCCCCTCACTTAGTCCAATGGTTGCCTTGTGCATTTGTATCTGTATTGGTCTGGGTTTGGTGTCTGCAGATAGGATGAATCCTAGGTGGGCAGTCTCTGAATGGCCTTTCCTTCAGTCTCTGCTCCTCTTTGTCCTTGCATTTCTTTTAGACAAGATCTATTCCGGATTAATATTTTTGAGATGGGTGGATGGCCCCATCCCTCAACCAGGGGCCATGCCTATCCACTGGATATGGTCTCTACAGTTTCTCCCCTCCGTTGGGTATTTCAGTGAATGTCATCCCTGGTGGGTCCTGGGAACATCTTGAGTCCTTGGCATCTGGGACTTTCTAGTGGCTACCAACTATTGCCCATCCCCACAGTTCTTAGTGGTAAGTAAAATGAAGGAAGCTTGATTATTTGAAATGTATTATGAAGTTGTCAGGGTAAGAAAGTTTGCTATGGATGAACATAGTTATTATTGGAGTGATTGTCCCTTATCACTAGGTAATAAGAGAGGAGAGTTCATAAATCTGATTGAAGGATAACATTGTCTGCTTAGATTTTGAATAGGGCTTGGCTGTATTTTAAAATAAAATTATTTCAAGTTTTATTCAAATTGAGTCACAGAAAATTTTGTGTAGAGCAATTCACTTTGTCAACTTGTATGTGAAAATTCTAAACAACATGAAATAAGCCTATAGAGATTTAGGTATAGTGACTTTTACTCATTCCCCAAAGGCATACAGAGGGTCTGCAATATGGAAAATAAATTCCTGTGAACACTATGGCCCCTTACTATTTATTTCATTTTTAATATACTCTTGAGGATGTTGTGGGAGATGAAAGAAAATGAAAATGTTTCTACTGGCAGTAAGGTTTTAATAACAGAAATTAACAATATGTCATGAAATATAAGAGTTGAAGCATTGGATGAAAAAATTTGGATGAGTATAATGGTATTAAAAATGTTTACAGTGTAAGTTGAGAACCTTACCATACAATAAAACTGGCACTCCCTGAAACACCTTTGGCTAGAGAAAAGAGGAATAAGAAACCATATACATTTGAAAAATCTTGACATAAATATTTGAAGAATTTGTCTTTTTTAAGTTTTCCTTTTTGTACATTTCAAAACTTTCCCCCTTTAATGTGGAAATTCATATCTGTCTATGTGTTTTTAGGGGAGTAGGAGGTAGAGCAATATGAGAGACTCCTGGAATGAAGGTCACTGGGGTGAAAAACAGCTAATCTGGAACTGGATCACCCACTGAGGTGAAAGAGAATAATAAGGTATAATCGAATGGCTTCTGAGGGAGGAAAAACAAGAGGATCAATAAAGGCAAATATGTTTTCCTCATGCTTGTTAACATAGTACCTCTGTGTGCATAAAGAAGATGCACTTGATGTAGAGAAAGAATACGATATGTCAACATTGTGACACATGTGCAGATGACTGTTTGCCTCTATAATTATTTCACAATATCCCACTTTAAACATGTTATTTTCTCACAAAGACATCACACATATTTACCTATGGCAAACACCTCAGTCTAAGTTTAAAATCAAGAAAAAAAATCTAAACAACTCAATAGAGAATGACTATTTCCTCTCTATTGGCCTCTTGTTTCTTTATGTATAAGAATGCCAAAAGCTATCACTTAATTGGTTATATAAAGACAAGAGCAAAAATCAGAAACACAATCAGGAAAGTCCACCAAACATAGGAATGATTCCATCAGTGGTGCTCTAGACCTGCATCATAATGGCTTCTAAAATCTCATTGCTAACATTTCATCAATTTAGCAAACTGATTAACAGTATGTCTGTAGATTGAAATTCACCATGAGTTAGCAGACACAAACTAGACAAATTGTGATGTTTCTTTTTTAAATCTCAGGAAACAGTTTTTAAACCATTCCTTATGAAGAAACAGTCATTTAAATGCCAGGCAATGTCGTTTTTCCTAAACATTTATTCTTTAGTTTTCCCATATCTCCCTTTGCTCCCCTCTACTACGCTGTACCTACAACTTCTCTTTTTATGGAGCACTAAGTTCTGTAAACAGAATGGCATAGAAACATGCATGAAAACGGAAGGAGCAGATTCATTCTTGTGGAAGTAGTTGGCAAAAGGTGTATAGCCATCTGATCTCCTTTAGCCCTGAGAATACTTTTCTCCATCAGCCAATTGTACCCTAGACTGGGAAAGGCATGATTGTGAGAACAACTGATTTAAAGAAAAGAATAGAGTTTTGGAAACAAAGATACATGAAGATATAGGAAGTTATAGTTCCATGTTTGACTTCTGATTATTTGTTGTACACCTTGAATTTTGTAAAGTGTGGGATTTAGACAAAGCAGAATTAAGAATCCCCAGACATAAAACTGTATTCTTTTGTAGTAAGTAAATGCTTGACTGTTTTCATAAAAGTATTTTTTCAACTATGATTTGAAATTAATGATAAATTCTATTCAAGTAACTCTGTCATGTGTGTTCATCTTTTAGAGGAATTATTTTTGTATTCAAATTAAGTTACTTTTGCATCATCCTTATATCTTGGCTAAGAAAGGCCATTATCTTGACTCATACAAAATGTTTAATATGTGTTTAAACAGGTTTTCTCATTAAGTTGGTAGTACATCTAGTTTAAATGAATCAAATTATTCTTCCTTTCTATCCATTTTATTTTTTGTTTTCACTGGTTTTCAGTTTATGTTTTGTTTACTTATGATTTTTATCAGTATTGCTTTATAGCCCTGGTTGGGGACAAACACTAGTTCCACAGTTCAGGTTAGGTTATATCTTTAGATACTCCTCTTATCTGAGGCTCTCCATTGCTATGTTATCTTTTGAGACAGTGCCTTGCTATATCGCCCAGACTGTCCTTGAACTCAGGATTCCCTTTGCCTCTTTTTTCCTGAGGTCTGGGATTACAGATATACACCACCAAGATAAAGTGACCAGTACTCTGTTGACAGAACCAATCTTGGCTGCTTACTGTTTACAAATTCTGCATTACATCCATTTAAATTTTCCTATTTTTACTTCCTGATCACAGTGTATTGTTTTCAGGCAATATGATTTATATTAGATTAGGTTATTTAAGGGTAGTAAGAAGAGAACCTATGTGTGACCCCACATACTTTGTTGACATAACTTGGAGAAATCAAATTGGTAGACCTGTGACAAAACACTGTCTTCTGTGCATGACAGGACTACTGCACTCACAAACGCACAGCATCTGTATTTGCCTATATAGAACCAAGCCTGCCAACATTCCAACATGAATGTTGGAAGGGCATATGAGCCTCTTCCCCTAATGGAGTTATTTACAGTTGATGTTTACTAGGCTAGGTTGACCGTGCTGCAATGAATGACCCTATCTCTCTACACACATAGACAACACTAATTGGATGCAGTGAGTTATAAAAGACAAAAGCAAATAAAATTTGGAAGGGGTTACAGGGTCTGGGAAGATTAGGAGGGATAAGTGGACAGGTAACTATAATCAAAGCCTAACACATGGGGGTTGGGATTTTAGCCTCAATGGCAAGCTCGAGGCCCTGGGTTTGGTCCCAGCTCGAAAAAAAAAAAAAAAAAAAAAAAAAAAAAAAAGAAAGAAAAAAGAAAAAAAGAAAAAAAGAAGAAAAAAATCTAACACATGTATTTATGAAATTTTCAAAGAATACACAAAAATATTATGTTAAAAATTTGCTTCAGAAGCAGCATGCATGTTTTATGTGATGTTGAAATATTTTTAGGCTTACATTTACACTTATATCTGTTTGCTTGTCTATCCATCTGTCTATCCACCCATTTATCCATAATTGTATGTGTATAGTGGCAGAACCATAATTGTCCAAAGATACTACTTTTGAAACAAAATTAGCAATGAGTACAGCCATTTACAATGGTGTGTGTGATAGAATAAAAAAATTATAATTGTCTATCTTTAAAGGCATTATCACTGATATAAATGAATAAAAACAGCTGCTTTTAAGGATCTATTGTTCAGAACTAGGAAAAACTGTTAGTCTTGGTAGGTATTATAATCTGAATATTTGTAATTCATAAACATTTCCTAATCCATAACATGAAAGTATGAAGAGGACGGGACCACTGTGGGGGGGGGGATAGACCATGAAGGCAGAACTCTCATGGCTGGTATTAGTTCCTGCACAAAAGAAACCAAATAGAACTAGACAGACCTTTCCATCAAGCGATAACAGAGTGAAAATGAAAAAGATGTCTTGATCTTGAACTTATCAACTTCTAAATCTATAATAAATAAGTTCCCCTTTCTCTTCATGCCATCTAATCTCATTGTTATCATTGGTTCAAACCAAACCAAAAAATAAAGGGAAAGGAAGCCCATTTGGTTTAAAAAGCAAAACGAAGCAAGGTAAACATGTAGAGAGGAGAGTTAGACAAAAGAACTGGAGAACCATTCACTATTATATCCATTAGTTACTACTTTTTGCCTTTGGAAAGTTAAAACACCCTGTAACAGTTATTCATGCATTCTCTCTACTGTTACATAATAGGTACTATCCATAAAGTACCATTTAGGCTTGATTTTTCAGTTATTAACATGCTAAAAATGATTCTGTCTTAACTAGAAAGAAGAACAGATAATAAAAAATCAATAAATAGTCCAAATAACTTCAGATGATATTAAGTTATACTGCAAAGTTAGATCAAAAAGCATGATGGAATGATCATACAGATACTGCTTAGCTATTCTTGGTGGCTTGACTAAGGCCTATCTAGTGGTGGGATAACTGAACTGAGATCTCAATGATGAAATAAAAGTTTGTTAGATTCACCACTAAAGAGAGATGTGTCAAGGCACAGAAAGCAGTGACTTTAAGTGCAACGTTGGAGAGATGCCTCAGAGGTTAAGAGCAATGAATTCAGAAGAGAGCTTCCGTGATGAGTCCTGAGAAGTGGGAAATAAACAATGTTGCAAGAGAATTTCTATTCTCAAATGCTGACACCATGTCACTGCAACATAGCTGACTATGACAGTTTACTACAAGCCACCCTGTGTTGTGGTTAGGAATCTGGGAAATGCTGAGGCCTTTGTTTCACATAGTGCCAGGTACAAACACTTGGCAATCCTCATTTCATGCCTGTGCAGAATTGGACTGCTCTGTAAGTTTCTTGTGTACTTGCAAATAGGTGCTTTTCCACACATACTTTGAATATTTGTAATACTACCTTGGGCTTCCTTGGAGCATGGTGGCATCAGGCTTCTCACAATTAATCTTTGGCAGCTGGTTTCCACTAGAGTGGAAGCAGAAGCCACAGTTTGACATTATCTGAGCTTCAAAGTCCTAGAATGTTACTTCCAAGGCATCTCATCAGTCAAAGCAATTCACAAGGCCAACTCAATTTCAAGCAGAGGGAAAATAGACTCTAGCTCTTGATTGATGCTTGCAGTCTTTGGAGACCAACTACCATAAAATCTTTTGTAGGGCATAGTAATGGGTTTAGATTATAATCCAAATACAGCAGGAAGCTATTGAAAGTTTTAATCAAGGGAGCGATGTGATTTGATTTAAGCTTTACAAAGAATAGTCTGGCTGCTGTGGAAAACGGACTTCAGCGTTTCAAGAGTGCAGCCCGAAAGACCAGTTAGGGGGTAATTGCAGCACACAGAAAGAAATAGATGATGGCTTGCACCAGGATACTCTTGGTCGATATAATGGCATATGGACACATCAGGAAAGTAAGACAAAGGTAGGGCTTAGAAGACTCAATTTTGGATTTAACCTGTGATGGGTGACAAAAAGAGAGTCAAAGAAGACTAAGGATCTAAGGATTTTATCTGAAAAGCATATTTCCATTTCCATTCATGGTGTCATCAAAAGAAATGAGGAAGTTAGTGGGAGGCAAAAGTCAAGACACAATGAACTGAAAGATTTCTTTTGCCAACTGTAAAGCAGAATAGTAAGCTCCCTGAGTTATCTAAATGGTCTCCTCTGGCTTTCCCCAAAACCCAAATAGGAACAGCACCAGTAACTTATGCTTAGTCCTTATTGTATGTCAGGCACTGCTATCAGAGATGTTTTCACATGAACTCCAAAATTCACACCAATTCTGTGGGAAAGATGTAGGCAATGGAAAACAAGATCTAGAAAGGTTGTATAATTTCCTCTGGTTACATAACTGTTAATAGGTGGAGGTGAGATTTGAACCCAAACAGTCTGGATCTGAAGTCAGCTGAGGTAACTCCTATACTCCAAACATCTCTTTATCAAAGTACTTCCTACAAAGTCAAGGTCCTTGCCTACTTACAAAAAAGTAAGCACTGGAAATCTTCATGTATAAAAAGAACAAGAGTTTACAATCAAGCTGAGGATGAAGTCCCATATATGGATAAATTTTAAATGTTTTGTTATGAACTTTGGACCTCAGGGTTGCTTAAGTGTCAAATGTAGAAGCTTTTTTTCCCCCAGTCTAATATCGTGTTTCTTTTGCTGGAATAAATTGAAATATTTTGTTGATATTTCCTAGGAAAATATTTTAGGGCAGTAGTAAAGATATTTCAAAGATTGTTGTTACACAGCTTTTAAATTTCAATTTTACTGAGTTGAGATTTATAAATGATAAATTCACCTAGATAGTATAGATGCAATCAAAATCCTTTGTGTTACTTTCTTTATCATAAAATAAAATAAAAATAAAGAAAATCTGCAGACTAGGTAAAAATATTTACAAGCATGTAGTAAGAGAGTTATATTCAGAATATATAAAGAATTATTCCAGTTAAATAATAAAAATAGAGACAGGCCAAACACTCTGCCACCCCTAGCTGGTTCTGGTAACACATGGAAGAAATGGCCTTACCACTTGCCTAGGGAGTGAGGGGGATCAGGTCCCAAGGGCATGAGAGCAAAAGACATGGCCTTGCCCCTCACTGGCTACAGGACTCAGAAGAGTGCCCCCCCTACTTCTACTGGACAGCACAGTAGCACTGACCCTGATAAGTTGCCTCTGAGAGCAAGAGCATGGGAGAGCTTGCTCTGCTCCTTGCTTGAACAACTTGGGAGAACTGGAACCGAGGGCATGAGAATGAGACATCTGCCCACTCCCACTCCCAATACTTGGGACTACTGCCTTGCACCTCACTGGGGCAATATAGTAGAGCTGCCTCTAGTCGTGGGGGGTGAGGGTCAGCTGACCGCAAGTACATGAAAGTAGGAGAGCTGTCCCTGCCCATTACCTCGGAAGTGTGGTAGAGCTGACTCTGAGGACATGGGCATGGGAAAGCTGGTGGGCAGACAAATTTAGCTACCACCAAGGCCCAGTACTAGGACTTTGAGTTGGTACATCCTAACATCTACCCAATCTTTGAACTGAATTGTTGAAGGGGTCAGTCCTACAGATCCAAATCACCAGGATCTCCATGACACAGGGTAACAACAGAATATCCAGTGAGGATCCAGTATTGAAAGTGTGGCAGAAGCCAGAGGTCTGAACCCAGACCAATGACTCATTGCAATGAACATTTGCAAGTGAAGCTGTTTGGACAAAATACTACTATATGGCACATAGTTACACATCCCATCTTCTCTGGTGAGATTTTTTTTATTGCTGTTTATTGTTTTGTTTTGTGTGTGTGTTTTTTTTTTTCTTTAGCAGGGAGGTTTCATGCTGGAGGGCAAATATGGAGGGATGGGGAGATGAGTGACATTGGGGTAGATGATGTGAAATTCACAAGAATCAATTTTATAAAAAAGATTGAAAAGGAAATGGCCAATGAATTTGAATAGACAATTCTTCAGAGAAGATACATTTTTTTCTCTGAAAAAAAGATACATTATTCCTTCCCATGATATAAATTTGGAGTTAATTATCAATCAGTGTAAACTGTTAGATTTTTATTTGCATATCTGTTATATGTTCTGGAAGTTAGCTTGGTGGTTTGTGTGACTCTTAACAGTGGGGCACGTGTATCTCGAACTCTTTTCTTTCTTTTTTTTTTTTTATCTTTATTAACTTGAGTATTTCTTATTTACATTTAGATTATTATTACCTTTCCCGGTTTCCGGCCAACATCCCCTAAACCTCCCTCCCTTTTCTTTTATATATGGGCTTCCTCCCCATCCTCCCCCCGATTACTACCCTCCCCCAACAATCACGTTCACTGGGGGTTCAGTCTTGGCAGGACCAAGGGCTTCCCCTTCCACTGGTGCTCTTACTAGGCTATTCATTGCTACCTATGAGGTTGGAGCCCAGGGTCAGTCCATGTATAGTCTTTAGGTAGTGGCTTAGTCCCTGGAAGCTCTGGTTGCTTGGCATTATTGTTCATATGGGGTCTTAGGCCTTTAAGCTCTTTCAGTCTTTCTCTGATTTCTTCAACGGGGGGTCCCGTTCTCAATTCAGTGGATTGCTGCTGGCATTTGCCTATGTATTTGCTGTATTCTGGCTGTGTCTCTCAGGAGAGATCTACATCCTGTTCCTGTCAGCCTGCACTTCTTTGCTTCATCCATCTTATCTAATTTGGTGGCTGTATATGTATGGGCCACATGTGGGACAGGCTCTGAATGGGTGTTCCTTCTGCCTCTGTTCTAAACTTTGCCTCCCTATTCCCTGCCAAGGGTATTCTTGTTCTCCTTTTAAAGAAGGAGTGAAGCCTTCGCATTTGATCATCCTTCTTGAGTTTCATGTGTTCTGTGCATCTAGGTAATTCAAGCATTTGGGCTAATAGCCACTTATCAATGAAGTGCATACAATGTGTTTTTCTGTGATTGGGTTAGCACCACTCAGGATGATATTTTCCAGTTCCTCCATTTGGTTTGCCTATAATTTCCTAAGTCATTGTTTTTGATAGCTGGTAGTATTCCACTGTGTATATGTGCCCCATTTTCTGTATCCATTCCTCTATTAGAAGGGCATCTGGGTTCTTTCCAGCTTCTGGCTATTATAAATAAGGCTGCTATGAACATAGTGGAGTATGTGTCTTTGTTATATGTTGGGGCATTTTTTGGATATATGCCCAAGAGTGGTATAGCTGGGTCCTCAGGTAGTTCAATGTCCAATTTTCTGAGGAACCTCCAGACTGATTTCCAGAATGGATGTACCAGTCTGTAATCCAACCAACAATGGAGGAGTGTTCCTCTTTCTCCACATCCTCGCCAGCATTTGCTGTCACCTGAGTTTTTGATCTTAGCCATTCTCACTGGTGTGAGGTGAAATCTCAGGGTTGTTTTGATTTGCATTTCCCTTTTGACTAAAGATGTTGAACATTTCTTTAGGTGTTTCTCAGCCATTCGGCATTCCTCAGCTGTGAATTACTCTTATAACTAAACCACACAAAGACCCAAGAAAGAAGGAGAACTTCAGACCAATTTCCCTTAGGAATATTGATGCAAAAATACTCAACAAAATTCTGGCAAACCGAATCCAAGAGCACATCAAAACAATCATCCACCATGATCAAGTAGGCTTCATCCCAGGCATGCAGGGATGGTTTAATATACGGAAAACCATCAATGTGATCCATTATATAAACAACTGAAAGAACAGAACCGATCATTTTCATTAGATGCTGAAAAGCATTTGACAAAATTCAACACCCTTCATGATAAAGTTCTGGAAAAAGAATAGGAATTCAAAGGCCCATACCTAAACAAAATAAAAGCCATATACAGCAAACCAGTTGCTAACATTAAACTAAATGGAGAGAAACTTGAAGCAATCCCACTAAAATCAGGGACTAGACAGGGCTGCCCACTCTCTCCCTACTTATTCAATATAGTTCTTGAAGTTCTAGCCAGAGCAATCAGACAACAAAAGGAGGTCAAGGGGATACAGATCGGAAAAGAAGTCAAAATATCACTATTTGCAGATGATATGATAGTATATTTAAGTGATCCAAAAAGGTCCACTAGAGAACTACTAAACTTGATAAACACCTTCAGCAAAGTGGCTGGGTAGAAAATTAAATCAAATAAATCAGTAGCCTTCCTCTCCACAAAAGAGAAACAAGTTGAGAAAGAAATTAGGGAAACAACACTCTTCATAATAGTCCCAAATAATATAAAATACCTCAGTGTGACTTTCACCAAGCAAGTAAAAATCTGTATGACAAGAACTTCATGTCTCTGAAGAAAGAAATTGAAGAAGACCTCAGAAGATGGAAAGATCTCCTATGCTCATGGATTGGCAGGATTAACATAGTATCTCTGACTCTTGGCATGCTCTTGGGACTCTTTTCCTCCTATTGGGTTGCCATGTCAAGCCTTCATATAAGCGCTTTGTTTTGTCTTATTTTATCTTAGTTTGTCATGTTTGTGTCTTGTCTTTTGGAGGCCTGCTCCTTGCTGAAGAAAAATAAAGGGGAGTGGATGCAAGGAAAAGAAGAGTCAGAGGAATTCTGTGAGCAATGGAGGGAGGAGAAACTATAGTTGGAATATATTATATGAGGGAAAAACCTATTTTAATAAAAATAAATAAATTAAAGATTGTGTCATTTGTAATAAAAGTATTACATTTTCTCTTCCAATATGAATATACTTTGTTTTTTAATCTAATTGTGCAGAGAGAGAGAGAGAGAGAGAGAGAGTGTGTGTGTGTGTGTGTGTGTGTGTGTGTGTGTGTGTGTGTGTGAAGTAGTATGAGCTTATAACCCTGATCCTTTTTGTAATTGGAGGCAAAAACATTTTGTTCTTTCCTTTTGAATATGACAATAGTTATGCTTTTTTTTTATATATATATCCTTTACTGTTTGAGAAAATTCCTGCCTGGTCCTATTTGTTAAATATTTTATTCATGAAAAGACACTTGAGTCTGTGAAATAGTGTGTTCTCTGTTCTTTGGATAGTCACATGATTTGTGCTTCAGTTATTAATGATGCATCACACTAATTGATTTCAGGTAATTAAAACAATATAGTGTTCCTGGAGTAAGTACCACCTGGTCATGCTATGTAAATAGTTTTTTCAAGTTCCTAAATCTCATTTGTTTGTTTTTCTCATGAATTAAAATTTCATAGTCTATTAAAACTATTGTCTGTAGCTTTGATTGCCTTTTATAAGCACTGTCTTTTTGAGTCTCTATTAGGTAACACTGTTCTCATAGATTCGTTTTGGAAGTGCTTCCTTTATCTCCATTTTTTAAAACATGTAAAAGAATTCTATTTATTCTTCTTTAAAATGTAACTTTCATAGTTAGGACAATTATTGTACTCCTCATGGGAAAAATATATTTTTACAATACTAATTAAATGGCTTTTATTTCTTACAGCTTTATTCAGATTATCTATGCATTCTCAAATTGATTTTGGAAGTTTGGTAGTTTTTAGGAGTATTTTTACTTCATCTAGATTTATGTCCTTGAACCTCCTAGGATGTCTTGTAAACTGCCATATGAGTGCTAAGAATTGAACCCAAGTCTTTTTTTTTTTTATTATTAACTTGAGTATTTCTTATTTACATTTCGAGTGTTATTCCCTTTCCTGGTTTCCGGGCCAACATCCCCCAACCCCTCCCCCCTCCCCTTCCTTATGGGTGTTCCCCTCCCCATTGCCGCCCTCCCCCAACAATCACGTTCACTGGAGTTCAGTCTTAGCAGGACCCAGGGCTTCCCCTTCCACTGGTGCTCTTACTAGATATTCAATGCTACCTATGAGGTCAGAGTCAGGGTCAGTCCATGTATAGTCTTTAGGTAGTGGCTTGGTCCCTGGAAGCTCTGGTTGCTTGGCATTGTTGTACATATGGGGTCTCGAGCCCCTTCAAGCTCTTCCAGTTCTTTCTCTGATTCCTTCAATGGGAGTCCTGTTCTCAGTTCAGTGCTTTGCTGCTGGCATTCACCTTTGTGTTTGCTGTATTCTGGCTGTGTCTCTCAGGAGAGATCTACATCCGGCTCCTGTCTGCCTGCACTTCTTTGCTTCATCCATCTTGTCTAATTGGGTGGCTGTATATGTATGGGCCACATGTGGGGCAGGCTCTGAATGGGTGTTCCTTCTGTCTCTTGAACCCAAGTCTTAATGAACAGCCAGTACCAACTCTCTAGATATCATTATTTCTGTTTTTTTTCTAATCATTTCTCATTTTTAATGGCTACTGCTGTCCTGGTTGTTCCTTTGTTGCTCTTTTTTCTTTTTTTCTTTTTGTCTGGAAAGAGGAAAGAAAATTGAGAAAATGGCTCTACCAGATTGCAAATCAGTAGGGCACTTTCTTGGCCGATGTGGGAGAACTCAGCCTGCTATTGGTGGTGCCACCTGAAGACCTGGTCCTGAATTGTATAAACAAGCAGCCTATGCAAGCCATGGGGAACAACTAAGTAAGCAGCACTCCTTTGTATCCTGTGTTCCAGTTCCTTCCTTCAGCTCCTGTTCTGACTTTCTGTTGTGAAAGACTATAAACTTTAAGTAGAAATAATCCTTTCCCTACACAAGTCACTTTTTGCCATGGTCCATATGTCAGCAACAGAAAGCAAATGAAGACAGCTACCAAATTATAAGTTCCCAGAGGGAAAGAAAAAAATAATTCCTATTATTTAATGACCTAGTTGCTGTTATTACATAAAATATCTCATTATTTTCATATAAATCAAATTATTATATTCCCAGTCATATAAAAGGATAACATATTCAATTATTCACAATATGTAATAATGAAATAAACCACTATGTTATTAACCAATGTATTAATTTTAATTTTGTAATTATTTCAGAATATAGTCTTCTATAAAAAACTATACCATAAAACAATGTGGCATACTACCCTGTTGGCAACCCCACACATCTCATGTTTATTGTATCTCTCAATTGAATGAAGAGGTCATATTGTATGACTGACTTTTGCTTTCTATTTGTATTAGTATACTTTATGATGTTCTCATAATCACAAAATCACCTAACAGTGTATCTCAGAAAGTATCTCCATCATTAATTGACATATGACTATATGTTCATATATTTTTTCTATGTCCTATGTATATGTGTTTCAGTTTTATGATTATGAGGAAACATATGTTACTCACTCATTACTTTCTTTTCTTAGCTACTTCATGCTTATTTTTTCTTCAGAAACATAAAGGTCTTAATATATGCTTTAAGTCATCGATTACTAATTCTATACATTTGTATGAATAAAAATGATCTATAAAATTTATTTTAAATGCATATTAAAGGAACAACAATATCAACCAACCAGACACTCATTCCCCCTGAGCTCGTAGGGACTAAACCATAACCAGAGTACATATGGAGGAACCCGTGGCTCCAGCTGCATAAGTAGCAGAGGATGAACACCCTTATAGAAGTAGGGGGAAGGAGGTTGGGATAAGGATTTTTTCCAAAGGAGAAACTGGAAAGGGAATAACATTTGAAATGTAAATAAGGGAAATATCCAATTTTAAAAAGGCTGAATCTCAAGAGAATCTTATTTGGCCATTTCAACACAATAAAAAATCATCACTTTAAAAAAGAATTTTAAATATTTTCATTTTGATGGGTGGTAGGGTGACCAACGATACTGTCAACATAAAATTTAGTAGTTAAGACATATACACAAGTTTTCTACTACCTCCATGAACTATTTTGAATAAAATTTCCATTATTTGTTTTCAAGCAAAATTTCAAAGACATAATTCTGTTATTTAAGTAATTCATTACAGCAGAGATGGAGAAACCACAGAGAAGGTATGGTTGGTTTTTGCTTTCTTGTTTGCTTGCTTGCTTTCTTTTTTTTCTGAGACAATATCTCTTACTATTAAGTACTGACTTGTTGACCTGGAGCTCACTATGTATAAAAGACTATCCTCAAAGTCACAGAGATCCATCTATCTTTGCATCCTAAGTACTAAGATTAAGTTGATGTGCCAAGGTTAGAAAGAATTCTTATAAGGAATTTATAAAACTTTGACTCCTTTTGAAAACACACACACACACACACACACACACACACACACACACACACACACACATGCAGAGTAAGATATTATATATCTTACCTAATTTACCTACACAGACAGGGATTACGTAATAGATTCTGGACTGTGTTTCATTATGAAATTTTATTACATTACAGACATAATCTCCATCTTTTTCACAGTTAATGCTTAGAACTTCTTGAGACTATATATACACCAATTATGTAATGATTATGAGGATTATAGAGAAATGGAAATTTGTGTGATGTTAAAATGAAAAGACAAAGTTTTTATTCTATTTCATAAGTGAGCAGTAGTTTTAGAAATTAAAAATAGAATTTAAGTGAGCCTTAATTATTTCCTAAGATTAAATTTTTGGAAATAAAATTGGTGATTTAAAGTGTTAGAAAGGTTTGATGCACCAATTTTGTTTTTAGAAATTTATTTTACAACAGCAATCAGAGATGTGTACAAAGGTTTGTGCAGAATAATTTTCTGCTCAGTTTAATTTATAATAAGGAAATATTGGGAAATGCCCTATAGCCAAAGACTGATTATGTAAATTAAGGGATATTAATATGATTGAACCACACTAAATACTTATAATCATGCTGTAGAAGTCTATTTATTGACACAGGAAATGCTCATATTATTAAATTAGAAAACAGTTGAAGTATAATGTTCAGAAAGTGATCTGAATTTTGTGAATAAATGAATCTACCTATATAAAAACACATTTTATATTTTTAAATGAAAGCCATAAATATATATTTTTTGACAAAACAGTAGTAGATTGTCTCAAGTTTTGGGAATTACATGGAATTTTTATTTAATTATGTTTGTGTTTTTCTGTATGGTGACTTCTTTTGTTTACACTTTTTAATCTTTTGCTTAGGGTTGAATGAGGAACCTGATGAGTAAAACTAAAATACTCTCCCACTGAGTTACATCCCAGCTCCTTTTATCTTTATTTTTATCTTTTTACTTTTATCATAAAAGAAATAATTTTTATGTTATGAGCTAAAAGTGTATGAAAAAAAGGTACCATGTGCCCTATGAGAATTATGCAACTTAGATCCAAAGGAATACATAGATTTGTCATCCCACTATATCTTTCAACACAGTGGTATTTCAGTTTCAATATTTTAAATGTGACCTTTAACTTTCTGTACACTAACTGTGTTCTTGAAAGTCTTTACAGGACACTGATCACATGAATCATTCAGTTTTATTACTACCTATGCCATGAAGTTCTTTTTATTCAAAGCCAGTCATTACCCATAAGTGGATATCTTTGAGTAATAGCAGCTTACATTTCTTATATGACAACTTATGCATAAATGGCATAACTTCAGACCTTTAGCATGTAGAATATATTTCAACACAGATTTCAGTGCCTTCTCTGTTAGCAGAATGAACACTCCTGTCACTAAAGCCCGTGAAATATTGTTATAAATTAACCATATCTCTTTGTGAACATGAGGTATTTATTTCTTTAGACTAAGTACAATTTTTAAGAAAAAAGTCAGAAATACATATAAATCAATTTTAGTATTCAAAACTTCAAATGAGTAAGAGTCTATAAATTCATTAGAAAGGTCAACATCTAACAGTAAGTCCTCCCATGAATTGTTTTTCTGTACATAATGCTAAGAGATTTGGATATGAAAGTTCACTGTGGATTATTCAACATATAATTAAGAAACTAGGAGACACACAAGCCTAATATAAGATCAGACCAGGATAACCAGTCTAAAATAAAATAGAAAAAAAAATAGTCTGTAGAGGAAATGTTGTACCAGATTGTATGCCTATAATAGTAAATTCAGATACTAAAATATTTGGATTCAGTTAATGATTAACAAAGGTTCACTGAATTCATAAATTTTTCTCACCATTCTATTTTAAAGAAATTCAAGGTATTGTTCTGATGCAAATATATATTTGTTTTGAATATGAAAATAAGATTCTATATGGTCCTATTTACTTATTTATCACGATTATACAAGTATATAATCTAAATAGTTTGATAGTTTTCTTTGAAGGCAGTCAGGAGTTTTCCATGAGAATACAGAGATGGCTCAGTTTTTAAGTGTTTCTTGATCCGGAAGAGGACTAGGTGGATTACAGCTGTCCATAGCCCCATTTCTAGTGGAGTCTGATGCCATATTTGACTTCGCTGGACATCTACATGCATGTGTGCACATGCACAAAGGCACAGACACATTCATATGAATAAATACTAAATCATTCTTTAAAAGTTTGTCTTTGACTCTATTTTGTATTTCAAGGTACCTAGAAACAGCCACTCTCATTTAAAATATTTTAAATCTATTATTGACAATTACACACATGTTTAGACTATATTGTGATATTAGCCTCCATTACCCTCTCTCCCACTTTTTGCTAACTCTTTTCTTTTTCCCAATTAATCTTGTAAGTCCTAATATATTTTGTGTCTGTACATGTCTTGTATAGGTAACTCTATCATTATCCTCTAGCTTAATTTTGTCTCTTCTTTCGTGAAGTGCCATAGGCCATGCAGAGGTCTTTTGTAGGACCAACTACACAAAGTTTCTTTTCCTCATCACTTTGTCCAGGTGTGAGTTTCTGCCTTATCCACCGTCCTCTGCAAAATAGTGCTTTTGGGTCAACACTTTTAGGAAAGTGGTACATTACAAAATTAACATTCCCAATTCTCATATCCAAACATGAAAAGACTGAGAAAGAAATCAGGGAAACAAACCAATTCACAATAGCCAACAAACAAACAAACAGCATAAAGCAAACAAAAGAAAATGTGAAAAAGTACTTGCTTTTCATGCTTTTTACTGACTCTAAACCCAAAAGGAAACAAGTAAAAAAGAACACGGTAAAGGAATACATAGTTTCTGAAATATGTAAGAGTCACCACAATTTATTTCAAGTTTTACTAGGTAGCTGTGTGGTAAAGTAACACGGCACTAAGACACAAAGAGACATACAGGGAAATGGAATAGAATAGGGAACACGAATATAAATGCACACATCTTTGCACTGGGAAAACAGCAGCATCTTAAATAGGTGCTTTTGTAGAAACAGGACGTCCGAATATAGATGAACAAAACTAGAGCCTTATCTCTTACCCTGCAAGAAAATTAATACTGTATCAAAGAATTTAATCAACGACCTAAATTCTGAAACTACTAAAGGAAACTTAGAGCATATAGTATATTTATTAACAACGTAACCTTGCCCCAATGGTGCACATTTCATGACTTTAATGGACTTCATACAATCTCCTCCTCCCTACCAGTGTGCCTATAAGAATATGTGCATAGGAGTCTTTATTTTCTTCTTTTTCTATTGAATTTAACTTGGTTTTAGGGGTGGGTTGTTGTTTCCTAGGAAAGATGTATGGTTAGCATACTTTTGAGATGCTGTGTATTTGTAATGTTTTTATAATACCTTATATTCTACTGATAATTTATTCTCCTGTACTCAAAGTTGACAAATATTTTTGCGGGATGATACTTAAGTCACTGAGACATTGTCTTCTAGCTTGGGTGCTGTTGCTGGGTTCTGATCCATGGTGTGAAGTATCTTCTTATCGTCATAACACTTCTCTGTTCATCTAAACTTTTATTTTGATTTGTACAGTGAGGGTTGGCTTTTATATTCTGTGCTAAGTATTTGACAGGCCCTTCGATTCTGGAAATTTTGTTGAAGTAGGTCTTTGGTTAGTGCAAAATTGGGGTGAGGCTAACTTCTGTCTTTCTGCAACTCTCACTATTAAAGGTGTGGGTCTCTTGGGTTGAATTTCCTATTTCACATTTTTTTCTCTCCAATTTCTCTTTCTCAGCTTAATTATTCTTCCTTTGGAGTCTGTCTCAAATCTAATCTTTTAAGTCCTCTTATTTGATGTTTCTTATCTTAGGGATCACTTTCAAGTTTCAAGGGTTCTTTATTCTTTTTAGTGTTCCTTACTTATTTACACTTTTTACAAAGTGTTTTTGTTTCATAGGTTCATAACCTCATAATTTCTACAGAACTAAGTTGAAAATAACCACGTATAAATTCAGTAGCTCTTTCTTACATGTGGCCTGGTTATACCTATTTGTTTTGATATTCATCTTTTATATTGGAGACATTTGTCATTTTTTTTTATTCTCCTTCACTGGCACTTCATAGTTACTCGGCTCAAAAGCATATCAGAAGCTACGGGTACCAGATGACCTTTGTTGACCATGACTTTCTAGAAGTATAATCTGGGTAAATTCTTTCCTTGGGGTGGGGGCCACTTAAATTTTTTAATCGCATTTAAGGAATAAGCCTGGCTCCCAGCATTCTCAAATCTTAGTAGATTTATGAGGCTGTTAATATTCAACATGTGACCTTTCATATAATCCCTCCTTTAATACAGTGGCTCCATCTGTGGCTATTCTTAGTACCTCCCCTTCTAGACAGTCTTAATTCTGTCTTCTCTAGAGAATTAATTCCATTTTTCCCCATTGATATGGAAAGGGCAGTTTGCCATTTAAATGCAGCAAACAAGGGTTTGGATTCTAATTCCAGATAAATTGAAGGAAACTTTAAAAAAAAAATAATTTTCCTGCTTTTAGCATCTCATCCACTTTTCATGGCCCCTTGGAAGGACCCTTACTATATTTAGTATATATGCTATATATGCTTCCCTGAGTAAAATCTGGTGACTTTTTGACTTTTGAAACTTCTAGGCTTAGATCAGAAGTTCTGACCTTCCTAATACTGCTACCTAATATATGGTGCCTCAAGTTTTGGTGACCCCCAATGATAAGGTTACTTTCATGGCTTCTTCATAACTGTAATTTTGCTATGAATCATAATGTAAATACTATCTGTGTTTTCCAATGGTCTTAGGTGACCTGGTGAGAGGGGTCATGGCCTACAGGTTACGAACTACTGGCTTAAATGAACCAAATCAGTTTCTAATCATCCACCTGCTTTCCAGATTGTAAAATTTTGTCTCATGTTATGTTATTTTCCCAGTCTTTCAATCTTACTAACATTATGTCCCCTCTTTAGCTCTAATGTATCTTCTATCATTATGATGGGCCTTTGCAAAGGTAGTAAAATACTGATGCCCTGTTTTCAAACTTCAAGGTGAAAGCCAATTTGTCCCTTCAAAAAAGGGCTTAAATACATGGTCATAAAGTATGTCCCATGGATTTTTGCTGCTTTCTGTGCAGAATCATGAAGTCATTCATTTTCATAAGCTTAACTTAGTCTCAGTTTACATATTATTTCCTCAGAGAACTTTTCTTGATGTCTTTGTCTCAAGTAAAAATCTAGTCCTTGAAGATTTTCTACAATGGCTGAATTGATTTTTTGCTCCTGCAGAGAAAATCACTATCTATATTTACATAATTAAATAATATAAAGGAAATTTGCCTCCACTCCATACTAGACTGTAAGCTCACTGAATGATAGATTAACATTTTCTCTTGTGTTTATTTTTACTTACATAGTAATAGATATAAAATAAGTACTAAAACTTATGTACTGAACTAAGTAAAATTTAGAGTTAAAGTACCACTGAAACACTCCTTCCATTTTTAATTAGAGATCAAAATAGAAAATGGTAAAATCCAAACTAAATAGAGATAGCTCAGTAGTTAAGAGTATTTACTGCTTTTGTTCAGGGTTTGGTTCCCAGAACCCACATGGCAGTTCACAACTACCTGAAGCTCCAGTTCCATGGGATATGATGCCTTCTTCTGGACTCTGCAGGCATTCCACACATGTGGTATACACACATACATATATGCTATACACCCCAAAAGTAAAATAGAAAGAAATAAATATTTTTAAAGCAATAGAACCAAGTTGCATACAGTTCATATATATAGATGACTATTTACTACTAAGATACTATATTCTTCTTGCATGCATCTTATAAGAATTACTCTTATACAGTATATGATCACTCAAGAATTTAGAGACAACCATAATAAATAAGTTTCTAGCTTTTGTACCAATAGTTTACAAAAATCTCAAAATTTCTGCCCTTCTGAAGTCCTGCATTAGCAGGATTTTTTTTAAATGAATCTGGCCTATGAAGAGAAACACATTTTTGGAGCTGGAAAATGTTTGAATTGGGGCAGTATTAGAAAAGAAACCAATTTATTGAATGGCACAGCTGTTCACTGTATGATCATTATGATCCTCGTTATTTGGGTGCTGGTTGGTATTTATATCTAATTAGCTCTCTTACACACCATCAAGCAATCTGCATTTAGGGAATAGAGCAAAACTAAAATATATAGAGTTTCAAGCTGCCAAAAACATATAACAGAATGAATTCAGGTTTAATTCACTACAGACCAGTTATTAACAAACCACTGAAATTAGTTAGTTTGCACTTTTACTTGCATGCATGTGGTTTTTTTCTATAGTAGATGAAAAGAGATCGGAAACAAATTTCTTCAAAAACTGTCTCTCTTATATGGTTGGCACTTTTTTCTTATTACTCTCTGACCTTGGAGTGTTGCTCTACTGTCAAAATGGGGATTTTGCAATCCGTGGCCTCATTGATGTCTATTTATTGGTATACATATAACATTTTATAATGCATTAATAAAAATGTCAGTTCTTAGTTTTTTCTATTAGCAACTTAGATGTTTCACAGCTAACGCTGTGTTTCTGCTATATTGCCACACATAAAAATACTTATGGTTAGATTAATGTTTATGAAAGCAAAAATGGTCTCAACCAAATTTTAAGTACATTATTTGGATATTATAAATAGCAACGAATCAGTTTAACATATACTGATTAGGAAAAACATCATTCCACTGACATTATACTCTATGTCCATTCCATTTCCCACAATAACCTTTAGATTTACAGAGAAATTACAAATATAATAAAAGATGTTATCAACTGAATGTGTTTTCCTTAGCTTGATGTTGAAGCCCTGGACCATAATGTGGTCCCATTTGATAGAACATCAAAGGAAAAAAAATGAAGATCTAATTAATTCAAAAGAAGAAACTCAGTCTAATAGGATTAGTTTCCATGAGAGATCTGATGCTTCTGGATCCTCTTGCTTTTCCTCTTCCCCTCTGTATGTCCACTTACAGAAGGCTGTATTGGGAGAGCAAGGAAGAAAGTGGTTATCTACAAGCCAGAAGAACATTCCAGATAAAGTTACCATGATGACAACTTGAGTTCTGTCTTCTTTTAAGAAATGTTAGAAACTTAATTTATGTTATTTAAGGTATCTCATATGAGGCCATTTAAAAATGATGGCAGGTTTCATGAAAAGTGTGGTACACTTACCAAAATTAAACAGTTAGCTCTTTGGCTGGACATGGTAATATGGTTTTTTAAGAACAACATTAAGGCCAAAATCCCTTGGGGGAGAAGCTGAACTCCCAGAAGTGCAGACAATCCTGAGACCTCAGGAGAGACTTCCACTTCTGCCTACTTCTGCTTCCATTCCTGGCCCAAGAGGAAACTGCATAGGGGCCACTGGATATAGGAATATGGGAGAGGTCAGGGGCAGGAATCTATGGGTTTCTACATGCACCCAGAACTGAACTGAACTTGTCCAACAGCTCCCTGCACCCAACTCCCATAGGGGAGAGAGCTGGGCCCTCAGAAGTGTAGACAATCCTGAGAACTCAGAGGATACAACTACTTTCTATGCACATTCCTGACCCAAAAGGAAACTGCCTAGTTGATCTGGGCACAGGGAGATAAGAGTAGTCAGGAACAGTACCATTCTGGTTTCAGCCTGCACCAAGAGCTGAAAGCCAGTCACCAGCAGTGCCTACATACCTGAGAGCAGAGGTAAGACAAACTATTCTGTGCCAAGCAACCTGGAAGCTTCAGGTCAAACAAACCTAGGAGCAGATCTTTGTTCCCGGACCTGGCTGAAAGAAAACAGGCCTACAAGTATGCTGACACACAGGCCTACAAGAGGGACAAGCCACCATAGAGACAAAAAGACAAGCTAATACCAGAGACAACCTGATAGTGAGAAGCAAGTACAGGAAACAAAGAAACAGAAACCAAGACTATTTGACATCATCAGAGCCCAGTTCTCCTTCCAAAGCAAATACGGGATATCCAAACACATCTGAAAAGCAAGATTGTAGATTTAAAATCATGTTTTATAATGATGATGGAGGACTTTAAGAAGGACATAAATATCTCCCTTAAAGAAATACAAGACAGCACAAGTAAACAAGTAGAAGCCTTTAAAGAGGAAACATGAAACTCCCTTAAAGAATTAAAGGAAAACACAACTAAACAGGTGAAGGATTTGAACAAAACCGTCCAGGATTTAAAAATGGAAAAAGTAACAATAAAGAAAGCACAAAGGGAGGCAACCCTGGATATAGAAAACCTAGGGAACAGATCAGGAGTCATAGATGCAAGCATCACCAACAGAATATAAGAGATAGAAGAGAGAATCTCAGTGGCAGAAGATACCATAGAAAACATCGATATAACCATCAAAGATAATGTAAAAGACAAAAAGCCCCTAGCCCAAATCAACCAGGAAATCCAGGACACGATGAGAAGATCAAACCTAAGTATAATAGGTATGGAAGAGTGTGAAGACTCCGAACTTAAAGGGCTAGTAAATATCTTCCACAATATATAGAAGAAAACTTCCCTAGCCTAAAGAAAGAGATGCCCATAAACATACAAGAAGCCTATAGAATTCCAAGTAGATTGGACCAGAAAAGAAATTCTGCCTGTCACATAATAGTCAAAACACCAAATGCATGAAACAAAGAAAGAATATTAAAAGCAGTAACGGAAAAAGGTCAAGTAACATATAAAGGCAGACCTATCAGAATTACACCAGACTTCTCACCAGAGACTATGAAAGCCAGAAGATTCTGGGCAGATGTACTAAAGACCCTAAAAGAACACAAATGCCAGCCCAAGCTACTATATCCAGCAAAACTCTCAATTAATATAGATGGAGAAACCACAGTATTCTAAGACAAAACCAAATTTGCACAATATTATTCTATAATTCCAGCCCTTCAAAGGATAATAGAAAGAAAACTTCAATGCTGGGAGGGATCCTATCCCCTAGAAAATGGAAGAAAATAATATCCTTGCAATGAAAACAAAAGATAGTGAAACAAACACAATTCCACCTCTATCAACAAAATATCAGGAAGCAACAGTGACTTTTCCTTAATATCTCGTAACATCTATGTACTCAATTCCCCAATAAAAATGTATAGATTAACAGACTGATTATGTAAAGAGGACTCAGCATTTTACTGCATACAGGAAACACACCTCAGAGACAAAGACAGACACTACCTCAGAGTAAAAGGCTGGAAAACAACTTTACAAGCAAATGGTCTACAGAAACAAGCTGAAGTAGCCATCTCAATATCGAATAAAATCAACTTTCAATGGAAAGTTATCAAAACAGGTAAGGAAGGACACTTCATATTCATTGAAAAAAAATTCACCTAGATGAACGCTCAATCCTACATCTTTATTCTCCCAATGCAAGGGCACTTACATTCATAAAACAAACCTTACTAAAGCTCAAATCACACACATTGCACCTCATACAATAATAGTGGGAGATTTCAACAACACACTCTCATCAATGGAGAGATCATGGAAACAAATTAAACAGAGACACAGAGAAACTCACAGATGCTATGAAACAAATGAACTTATCGGATATTTATAGAACATTTCATCCTAAAACAAAAGAATATACCTTCTTCTCACCACCTCAGGGTACTTTCTCCAAAACTGACCATATAATCAGTCACAAAACAGGCCTCAAAAGATTCAAGAAGAGAGAAATAATCCCATGCATCCTATCAGATCACCACAGACTAAGGCTGGTCTTCAATAACATCAAAAACAATAGAAAACTCACATATACATAGAAGTTGAACAATGCTCTACTCAATGATAACTTAGTCAAGGAAGAAATAAAGAAAGAAATTAAAGACTTTTTAGAAGTTAATAAAAAAGAAGGTACAATATATTCAAACTTATGGGAAACAGTGAAAGCAGTGCTAAGAGGAAAAATCATAGCTCTGAGTTCCTCCAAAAAGAAACAGGAAAGAAAATACACTATCAGCTTGACAGCACAAATAAAAGCTTTACAACAAAAAGTAAATACACCCAAGAGGAGTAGTAGGTATGAAATGATCAAACTCAGGGCTGAAATCAACCAAGTAGAAAGAATATGGACTATACAAAGAACCAACAAAACCAGGAGCTGGTTCTTTTAGAAAATCAACAGGATAGATAAACCCTTAGCCAGACTAACTAGAGGGCATAGAGAGTATATCCAAATTAACAAAATCGGAAATGGAAAGGGTGACATAACAACGGAATCTGAGGAAATTGAAAAATCATCAGATCCTACTACAAAGCTATATTCAACAAAAACAAAAAGCCTATATTCAACAAAAGTACAAAAGCCTATATTTAACAAAACTACAAAAGCCTATATTAACCAAAAATTAAAAGTCTTCCAATCAAAAAGAGCCCAGGACTAGATGGGTATAGTGCAGAATTCTATCAGACCTTAATAGAAGACCTCATACCAATACTGTCCAAACTATTCCACAAAATAGAAACAGATGGAGCACTACTGAATTCCTCCTATGAAGCCACAATTACTCTTATACCAAAACCACACAAAGACCCAACAAAAAAAGAGAACTTCAGACCAATTCCCCTTAAGAATTTTGATGCAAAAATACTCAATAAAATTCTTGCAAACTGAAAACAAGAAGACATAAAAACGATCATCCATTATGATCAAGTAGACTTCATCCCAAGGATGCATGGATGGAAAATTCATCAATGTAATCCACTATATCAACGAACTCAAAGATAAGAACCACATGATCATTTCATTAGATGCTGAGAAAGCATTTGACAAAATTCAACACCCCTTCATGATAAAAGTCTTGGAATTCAAGGCCCATATCTAAACAAAGTAAATGCAATATACAGCAAACCAGTAGCTAACATTAAACTAAATAGAGAGAAAATTGAAACAATCTCACTAAAATCAGGGACTAGACTAGGCTGTCCACTCTCTCCCTACTTATTCAATATAGTACTTGAAGCCCTTGCCAGAGAAATCAAAGAGTGAAAGGAAGTCAAAGGGATGCAAGTTGGAAGGGAAGAAATCAAAATATCACTATTTGCAGATGATATGATAGTGTACTTAAGTGACCCCTAAAGTTCCACCAGAGAACTACGTAACCTGGTAAACAACTTCAGCAAAGTGTCGGGGTATAAAATTAACTCAAACAAATCAGTAGCCTTCCTCTACTCAAAGGATAAACAGATTGAGAAAGAAATTAAGGAAATGACACCCTTCACAATAGTCCCAAATAATATAAAATATCTTGGTGTGACTTTAACCAATCAAGTGAAAGATCTGTATGACGAGAACTTCAAGTCTCTGAAGAAAGAAATTGAGGAAGATCTTAGAAGATGGAAAGATTTTCCATGCTCATGGATTGGCAGGATTAATATAGTAAAGATGGCCATTTTGCCAAAAGCAATCTACCGATTCAATGTAATCCCCATGAAAATTCCTACTCAATTACTTATAGAGTTAGAAACAGCAATTTGTAAATTCACTTGGAATAACAAAGATCCCAGGACAGTGAAAACTATACTCAATAATTAAAGAACTTCTGAGGGAATCACCATCCTTGACTTCAAGCAGTATTACAGAGCAATAGTCACAAAAACTGTATGGTATTGGTAGAGAGACAGGCAGATAGATCAGTCAGACAGAATTGAAGACCCAGAAATAAACCCACACACCTATGGTATTTTGATCCTTGACAAAGGAGCTAAAACCATCTAATGGAAGAAACCATTTTCAACAAACGGTGCTGGTTCAACTGGAGGTCAGCATGTAGAAGAATGCAAATCGATCCATTCTTATCACCATATACAAAGCTTAAGTTTAAGTGCCTCAAGGACCTCCACATCAAACCAGATACACTCAAACTGATAGAATAAAAAGTTGGGGAAGAGTCTCGAACACATGGGCACTGGGGAAAATTTCCTGAAAAAATCACCAATGGCTTAAGTTCTAAGATCAAGAATCCACAAATTAGACCTCATAAAACTGCAAAGCTTCTGTCAGGCAACAGACACTGTCATTAGGCCAAAACAGCAACCAACAGATTGGGAAAAAACTTTACCAATCCTATATCTGCTAGAGGGCTAATATCCAAAATATACAAAGAACTCAAGAAGGTAGACTCCAACGAGCCAAATAACCCTATTAAAAAATGGGATACAGAGCTAAACAAAATATTTTCTGCTGAGGATTATTGAATGGCCACAAAACACCTAAAGAAATGTTTAACATCCTTAGTCATCAGGGAAATGCAAATCAAAACAACCCTGAGAATCGACCTCACACCAGTGAGAATGGCTAAGATAAAAAACTCAGGTGACAGTGGAAGGGAAAGCCCTTGTTCCTGCCAAGACTGAACCCCCAGTGGACGTGATTGTTTGGGGAGGGCGGTAATGGGGGGAGGATGGGGAGGGGAACACCCATAGAGAAGGGGGGAGGGGTTAGGGAGATGTTGGCCCGGGAATAACAATCGAAATATAAATAAGAAATACTCAAAATACTCAAGTTAAGAAAGATTGGAAAAGAAAAAAAAAACTCAAGAGATAGAGGATGCTGGCGAGGATTTGGAGAAAGTGGAACTCTCCACCACTGTTGGTGGGATTGCAAACTGGTACAACCACTCTGGAAATCAGTCTGGAGGTTCCTCAGAAAATTGGGCATAGTATTACTTGAGGATCCATCTACACCTCTCCTGGGTATATATCCAAAAGATGCTCCAACATACAACAAAGACACATGCTCCAATATGTTCATAGCAGCCTTATTTATAATTGCCTGAAGCTGGAAAGAACCCAGATGCCCTTCAGCAGAGGAATGGATACAGAAAATGTGGTAGAACTATAGCTGAGTACTACTCAGCTATCAAAAACAATGACTTCATGAAATTCATAGGCAAAGAGAGTGAACTAGAAAATCCTGAGTGAGGTAACCCAATCACAGAAAAACACACTTGATATGCACTCATTGATATGTGGATATTAGCCCAAAAGATGGAACTACCCAAGATGCAATCCACAGAGCACAGGAAGCTCAAGAAGATGGATGACCAAAATGTGGATGCTCCCACTCCTTCTTAAAAGGGAAAAAAAATATCCATATGAGGGGATATGGAAGCAAAGTTTAGAGCAGTGAGTGAAGGAATAGCCATTCAGAGCCTACCCCACATTTGACCCATATATATACAGCCACCAAAACTATGATTGATGAAGCTAAAAATGCATGCTGAAAGGGACTGGATATAGATCTCTCCTGAGAGACACAGCCAGAGCATGTCCAATACAGAGGTCAATGGTAGCAGCAAACCACTGAACTGAGAACAGGACCCTCTTGGGGGAATTAGAGGAAGGACTGAAAGAGTTGAAGGAGGATTGCAACCCCATAAGAACAACAATTCTAACCAACCAGAGCTCCTAGTTACTAATCCACCACCAAAAGACTATACATGGACTGACCCCAGGGCTCCAACTGCATATGTAGCAGAGAATAGACTAGTTGCAGCACCAGTGAAAGGGGAAGCCCTTGGTCCTGCCAATGTTGGACTTCCAGAGCAGGGGAATATGTGGGGAGGAAGGGGCATGGATGGGAGAGAATACTCGTATGGGGAGGGGAAGGGGATGGGGGCTTATGGACAGGAAACCGGGAAAGGGAATAACATTTGAAATGTAACTAAAGAAATATATCTAATAAAAAATAAAAAAGAAAATAAACAAAAGAAAATTGGACATTGCACTACCTGAGGACCCAGCTATACCTCTCTTGGGCATATACCCAAAAGATGTTCCAATATACAACAAAGACACATGCTCCAATATGTTCATAGCAGCCTTATTTATAATAGCCAGAAGATGGAAAGAACCGTGATGCCCTTGAACAGAAGAATGGATACAGAAAATGTGGTACATCTACATACAGTGGAGTAGTACTCAGCTATCAAAAACAGTGACTTCATGAAATTCATAGGGAAATGGATTGAACTAGAAAATATTATACTGAGTGATGTAACCTAATCACAGAAAATCTCACATGGTATGCACTCACTAATAAGTGGATATTAGCCCAAAATCTTGAATTACCCAAGATGCAATCCACAGACAACAGGAAGCTCAAGAAGAAGCATGACCAACATGTGCATGCTTCACTCCTTCCTAAAAGGGGGGGGGAACACAAATATTCATAGGAGGGGTTATAGAGGCAAAGTTTAGAGCAGAGACTGAAGGACCGGTCACTCAGAGCCTGACTCACATCTGCCACATATATATACAGCCACCAAGAAAAGATAAGATTGATGAAGCTATAAATGCATGCTGAAAGGGACTGGATATAGTTCTCTCCTGAGAGACACAGCCAGAGCATGTCAAATACAGAGGCAAATGCTATCATCAAACCAATGAACCGAGAACTGGACCCCTGTTGGAGGAATTAGAGAAAGGATTGAAAGAGCTGAAGGGGCTTGCGACCCCATAAGAAGAACAATGCTAACCAACCAGAGCTCCGAGGGACTAAACCACTACCCAAAGACTGTAAATGGACTGACCCATCGCTCCAATCACAGAAAAACACACATGGTATGCACTCACCGATAAGTGGATATTAGCCCAAAATCTCGAATTACCCAAGATACAATCCATCTCAAGAAGGAGGACGACCAAAGTGTGGATGCTTTACTCCTTTATAAAAAGGGGCAAAAATATTCATGGGAGGGAATATGGAGTCAAAATTTGAAGCAGCTACCGAAGGAACAGCCATTCAGAGCCTGCCCCACACCAAACTAGATACGATTGTGAAGCTAAGAAGTGCATGCTGACAGGAGCTGGATATAGATCTCTCCTGGGAGGCACAGCCAGAGCATGACAAATACAGAGGTGAATGCTAGCAGCAAACCATTGAACTGAGAACAGGATCCCCATTAGAGAAATTAGAGAAAGGATTAAATGAGCTGAAGGGGTTTTCAACCCCATAAGAATAACAATATCAGTCAACCAGAGCTCCCAGGGACTAAACCACTACCAAGAAATATACATGGACTGACACACAGCTCCAGCTGCATATGTAGCGGAGGATGGCCTTGTTGGGCACTAATGGAAGGAGAAGCCCTTGGTCCTGCCAAGGCAGGTCCCCCCAGTATAGGGGAATATCAGCATGGGGAGGCATGAAGTTGGGTGGATGGGGAAGGGAACACCCATGCAAAAGAAGGAAGGGGATGGGTTAGGGGCTATGTCTGGGAAATGGGAAAGGAATAACATTTGAAATGTAAATAAAACTATCCAATAAAAGGAAAAAACATATGCATAACTTAACTAACATAACTAATGAGTAAATTAAAATATTTCATAACCAAAAAAATGAACAACATTAAGTAGATCTCTGTGCATTTCAGGCCTGCCTGATTTACATAGAGAGTTCCAGACTAGGTAGGGTTACAAAATAAGACTAGATTTTACAGAAAGGGGGAGTGGAGAGGGAGAAGGGAGGACAGGAGGAAGGAGAAGAAGGAAGAAGGAAGAGGAGAAAGAGGAGCGAGAGGAGGAAGAATAATTATCTTTGATGCAATATTGTTAATTAAACTTCAGAACTGATCAGCATGTACTATTTTTTTAAAGAACAAATATGCTTTGGTATTCTAGGATCAGGTCCAGGATACTGCATTGTGTTTATCCGCCCTGTTGCATCTGCTTTCCTGTGTGTGTGTGTGTGTGTGTGTGTGTGTGTGTGTGTGTCTGTGTGTGTGTGTGTCTGTGTGTGTATGTATGTGATGATATTGATACTTTCAGTTTTGTTCATAATTGACAAGATTAAGGATTTAAGGGGTGTAGTATATTAAAAGATGTGATGTTATCTTCTAATTCCATCATATCAGGTTGTCTGAGGTAGGGTTTCTATTGCTGCCACAAAAACATGACCATCATGAGTAAGTTTGGTGTCCATAGAGATTATAACTTCACTGTAGCCATTATTTGGCTTACACTTACAGATCACAGTCCGTCATTGAAGAAAGTCAGGATAGGGACTTAGGCAAGGCAGATGCCTAGAGGTAGAAGCTGATTACTGACCTGCTTCCCATTGATGGTTCAATGGGTTTTCTTATAGAATCTAGGACCACAATGCCAGAATGGTATCACCCACCATGGGCTGGGCCTTCCCATGTTGACTATTAATTTAGAAAAGTTCTTCCAGCTGGATCTCGTGGAGGTATTTTCTCAACTGAAGTTCTTTTCTCTCTGATGAGTCTAGCTTGTGTCAAGTTGACACTCAAAACTAGCCAGTACAGAGGGCTTCAATATTATCTTATTTCTAGAGATCTTAACCTAGGTTATGTATAACTGACATTAGTGAGTAAACAAAGTTGTTTCTGCTTGAACTTTCTACTGGAAGCTAATAGCTCCATAGGCACAAAGTTTTTTATTAGAAATGAACTACTAATTCCAACTCTCCTCTGGAGGGGATTAAACTCTACCTTCTTGGTATGGGAATATCAAAGAATTTCTGGACTTGTTTGACAACAACTGCAGCAATCAAGAGTTTGAAAGGAAACTGTGAACTCTGTATAGCTGCCTTTCCTTGACTCTTATCTATCGATATAACCACCTATAAAATCAAAGTCAGCCATTTCTCCCCAATTTGCTGATTCTTGTTATAGTTTGAATCAAAAATATCTTCCATAAGCTCATGCTTTCAGTTTCTGGTCCCGAGTTGGTAATATTTTTGGAGGTTCTGGAAACTTTCAGAAGTAGGTCATGTTGGGTGGACTTTGAAGAAGAGTTCACGGTTCCTGGCTCTCTCTCTCTCTCTCTCTCTCTCTCTCTCTCTCTCTCTCTCTCTCTCTCTCGTTCTGTGGAAATGTGAATTGTTTACATCACAGGTCGTCATCATAGCAAGCTGAGATGTTACACATTCTTTCCTTTGCCACCACAGACTGAATCCGTCTGGAACGTAGGTTGATTCTTTCAGGTTTTATGATCACAGCAATACAAAATTAACTAAAATAGTTATTTTAATTGGAGAATATCACTTGGTAAAGTGTGAATGACTTACCATCTCAAGAGAAAAATGAAGAGAAGATATTTACAAACTGGTATCTTGCACCTAGGTAGAGTACTTTTAAATAAGATGAAATTTTTCTAAGCCATATCTATGACACAAGAATTTTTTTGTAGATTTGCCAATAGTTCAAGACAAAATGCTAAGTTCACAGTGATATCAACTTAGTCTAATTAAGCACCACAAGTTTCACTTTGTGATTTATTTGTAACTTTTTCTGACCCTTGAAATCTAGTCCACGTCATCTCCGATATATTTACTCATATATTAAAACCTAGTATACATATTCTTTCAAAACTCTGAACCCATTCACTGGTGGAATCAAACATCATTTAGAGCCCAATGGTTTTGTGACATTTTTGTTTTTGATTTATTTCTGTCCCTATAGGTTAAAACTAGTCAAATTTCTATTTTAAAATATCAAACAGGTCAGCTCTTTCTTATATTATTACCTTCAAAGGTAATTCCAGTATAATTCCAGTAGAATTTCTTTCAACAGTTCTTGGATATGGCTATGGAAATTTTCTTTTTAGCTAGCATCCCAGTGACTATTATAGAAATAATACCTGCCCCTTAATTTGTGACTTACTGATCTTTGGTTTGGTGGATATTTCATCCAGGTTTGTATGGAGCCAATTTATTAATTGATTTTTAAAATAGCAAAAATGGACAAAGCATATTTACCTGAAACACTGAGAACCTGGTACTCAGTTCTGGATGCTGAGACCATCAACTGTCAGAATAGTTCCAGAAATGGAATTGGCGGTGGAGAAGGAGAAGACTACTTCAGTAGCCCCAGTCTGACATTGGAAGCCTACAAAGTTCCCTGACAGTCACTGATTCCTATTTAACAGTGAGGTAAATGTTGGTTCTGCTATCAGCTAAGCAAACAGCAGGAGCAATAACAATAGGACAAACCAACTAGGTTTGAGAGACGGAAGACCATTGGATCAAAAGCTGAGAGTAATCTTCTTTCTGAAATACATGCTTTTAAAACTGGACTTCTACCTGAAGGTGCTGCCTACAATTGGGGTGATCCTTCTCACACAAATCAAGGCAATCAAGACAATACTTCAGATAAGGCTAAGGAGTCTTAATTCTAATTTGTGGCAAATTAACACTAAAATCAAGCACAATAGAATATAAGCACAATAGAATATATAGAATAGAATATATGCTTTTTTCCAGTGTTGTCAAACTCAGACAAGCTAAAGAGTACAATACAAAGTGTCCCTCACTAAACCAGGCCAAAGAGGAACGTTGTGAGTACCAGTTGGCAATTTTCCTTTTCCTCTCATATTTAATTTTTCTGTTTATGTCCGTTTTATGGGGTTCTAGTAAATTACGTGAATTCTAAGAGGGAAGGATATCAAATGAATTCCCTCCTCTTTAAGTTATTGTTCTAATAACAGAAACCAGGGAAGCCAGTTTCAGGAAACTGAGAGATTGGAAGCTATCCGTGTTGTACCAGGAACAAAGTTGGGTTCAACCGTCTTTGCAATCTTGAGTTCATTGTATATTTGATGAGTGTTATAGAAATTGACTATTTTGGAACTGTATTTCCCCAGCAAAGTAAAACACCAAAGCTGTTGCCTTTAGCAAGGAAATACTTGAAATTAAAAGGCTTTACCATTCATTTTTAAGTTCTTTACTAATTGTGATTTTTGTTGAAAATTTAAAAGTAGAAGTGTCGAATTATTATTATTTTAGAGGTCATAAATTTCATAACATGAAAACCTTGTGTTTGTATTGCCTCTATCTGATTGCACATACTCAGCAGACATTAACTTTCATGGACTTTGAAAGCCAAATAAAGCTTCATGTATGATAACAGGAAGGAATGGTAAACATTTCACCAATGTGGTATGGGTTCTGCCTTGCAGCTTTCCTTTCATTTTTTAAGGATTGATTCCAGAATAATATTTTTTTCCTTGAGGTAAGGTAACCGGGGATCATTGTGAGATACTAGCAGGCAGTTTTATAAAGGTGATAGAATTACAATAAGAATATCATTCTACATCCAGGTAATGTAGTGATGCCACTAAATAGAATGATCAGTGCAGAAAGAAAAAAAAAAACTATGTTGGAGAGCTTTGTTCATCATCAGCAAGGCAGTTCTCTGATTTAGCATCAGGTACTCAGAATTCTTAATCCAGAATAACTGAAAGCAAACCCCTTCAGACCTTAGCTTATTGAATCTGTGTATGGTATTTTGTAAAAATCCAAACTGGACTTAGCTTAGAAATCTAGAAATACATTTCTCATTTGCTCAATCTTTTGTCTGATATAATTTATCCTCATGATCATTTTCTATTAGGGAAACCAGGTTACTATAATCGAGCAGGCACTCACAAGAAGCATGTTATTATTGTATGACTTGCTCTGACTTTCCTCTCTTCTTTTTCCATAACCCTACCACCAGCTGCTATTTCCCGTCACTCATGGATAATAGACTGCCATTTTATTCTGAAACCAAGTGGAGCACTGCCTACAACAACTACACAGCAATCTATGGGAATCGAGAAGAGATGGGAATTCAGAATGCACTCAATCTTAGAGTCTGCACAGCTGTGGTCTCAATTTGGTCAGTGAATATATTTATTTTAGAAGGTTATGAACCCATAGGAAATCAGGATCTTGCAAATATCAAACTATTTTGCCCTTTCATTCCTCTGACTTTTACTACCTGACAATTGCCCAATTAACAAAGAATCTGTGCATGTTTTACATGATTCATCTGGCATAATGCAACACCTTTCTGTCTGAGCAGACTACAAATACAGTGCACGATTATGTTACATAATTGTATGCTATATTTTCCACAGAAAATGGAAAGAGACAGTCCTGCATGGGGACACATAGTGCTTCAATATTTAAATGCCGATAGAATGAAAGCTCTTTTTTCAACTGTAGATAAAATGAATAAAGGGGTAGGACGTGTTTTGTCCAGACAGTATAGTACAGAGATTAAGTATTTAAGTCATATTGAGAGAGACACTTTTCCTCAAGGGATCTATAAACAACATCTATCACACTGAAGAAAAAGACGTTTTCATTTGAGCTTCTAAATGTAATATTCCCAGGTATCTTCCACCCCGCCAGCTGTTGTCACAGCGGACGTTGGATTAGTTCAACCCAAGGCAATGATGCTAATTGCCTGCCCTTTCAATTCAATATGTATGTCCAGTTTGGGTCATCCCATTCCCATTATGATAATCATCAAACGTAAAGCACATGAAGAAGAAACTAAACTATCCCCATGATGAACAGGCACATAGGGAGAAAGCTCTTTGCTCAGTACTCAACTATCTTTAAAAGTCTAGCTGAGCTATCTTCAACACTAACCTGCCAGGCAAAATGTCTCCACCTCAAAAATAGTGCCATGCGTATCATGGAGACATTACCAACAGTTTTCTGGTTTTTAAAAAACTCCTTTACAGGAAGAAATTAATACCTGTTGCTGTAAACCTGGTCAATGTCTGTGAAGGTCAAAGTTTGTAAAGTGTATGTGGGAAGGATATTATTTCACATTACTAAATGGAATACTGCAAAACTGTATTGTAAATATTTGTTTATATCCATAGATTAGAGCCATTCTTGGCCTTTCTTGGTAAGAGAAGCTTTCATTTTAATGGAGAATGGTTAAAGGAGAGACTCATAACTGGTCAAAGTGTGCACTAAATAGGGTAGAATAGATTGTTTCCTCTGTTGTGATTAAACATCTGACTTTCAAGAACAATCTGTTTTAGATAACATTTATTTGGCCTAGAGGTTACAGTACATCATTGAGATAAGTCAGGGAAGAAATGTAAATAGGAACAGAAGCAGGAACCTTGGGAAAAAAATCTGCTAACTGCCTTGTTCTCCATGGCCTGTTTAGTTTACTTATTTAACCAAAGACCACACCTTTCCCAGGGGCAAGAACCTTCTAGTAGGGATTGAGCTTTCTCACATCAATTCTTAATCAATGCCCCATGACATTCTACAGGCCATCCTGGTATACTTTCTTAACTGAGATTATTATCTCTTTCCAGATATTATTGTTATTAAAACTAACGTACATACACAGCATCCATAACTCCCCTTCCAAGCTCAAAATATCTACAAAGAAAGACTGCTAAAATGTAGAGTATAAAGGGAGAAGAATGTTATATATTTGTCTTCTAGTCAGTAATGTGGCTTTTGTACCAATGAGTTCACAGAAGCAATGATTATCTGCATAAGGTGTGTACAAGTTCAGGTTAGTGAATATTTTTAGTATGTGTTCCTTAGTTTGGTCTTTAATGCTATATGTATTATACTAATGGGTCCCCAAAATTGCACAATCCACAAGTCAGCAAATAAGATGCTGATGGTCCCTGACCCCAGTTAGTTTTGATTGGTAAATAAAGTTGCTGGAAGTCAATGGCTGGGCAATGAGACAGAGGTGGGACTTGTAGGATTCCTGGGTAAGGGACTGACGAAGGCACAGGAAGAGACATTCTGGGTAGGAAGAAGGAGACAGCAGGCCTGAGAGGTGCATAAGAGAGCATAGTCATCACTTAAAGAGTTGGGGATTATGGCCCAGGAAGACTTCAAATCTGGGGCGACAAGATGGAATATAGGTTTTGTTAACAACTTCAGGAATATCAAATGAGGGTGTGTGCTAGCCTTCATGGTTTTTGGAAGTGGCCAAACAATTTATTACTATTTAAGGCATATTAAAATATAAGTTTGTGTGTGTGTGTGTGTGTGTGTGTGTATGTGTGTGTGTATCTTTCATTCAAATACATCTTTACTGCATGTTGTAATGAAGCACTGCAGAACAAAAAGAACAAAAGAAAAAAGGAAAAAAAGAAAAAAAGAAATGGCCATACGCCTATGCAATTTATTTATATGCAGAATCCCAATGTAGTTAGCTTTGTATGTGTGGACTGGGTTTTCAAGACCACTATGAAAATGGGCAACACGGGTTTCTAAAATTATATGTTTCCCTAATTCGCCAATTTTATGTACCATTGAACTTCTTGATCCAAGAGCATGAACTTAGCATACTTTGAGCCTACCAACTGAGACCACTGAACACTTAAACTTGATGTTTTAAGACACACTTGTTAGCCACTCAGAGTGATCTCAGATCTTGTTCTCTACTTAGAACTTAAAAACTACCAATCCTGTAGAGAGGGAGTAAAATCCTGAGAGAATATGTTCCATTTACGTGGACAGCATCATGCTAAGGACCCCAGGGCTTCAGCACCACTGGAGTGATTCAGATGGATGGCAGAGCCACGCTCTGTTCCAAGAGCAAATGTTGACTGTGTATACAGACAATGCTGAGCATAGCTTTCTGTCAGGAGACATTTAAGTATTGAAGACTTCTCTAGAGAGACTGCTCCACTACAGAGTCTGCTCCTACAGATATTAGCTAAACCTTCTTGTTCAGCTGTATGGAATTGCCTCCCTGTCCAGCTCTTAACTGCTGTGTTTTCCGGTTATGTGGTGACTTTTCCATGGAATGGGTGACCCATAATCAAGGTCTTTCTGTACATGTGCCTTTCTGTGTCTGTCCTTCTTCATTTCTTTATCACCTTAGTCAGGAGAGAGGACCCAAACCATGCAGTTACAGCTAGTTCCATTATTAGAAAATTGTTCTATGTCCGCAACTTTTCTGAAAGTTTCCTTCTTCAACTTAGTTAACCTTATAGTAGCTATCTAAAATGCTTTTCCTTTTCTTGCCATCACTTTAGGTGAGTATTGCTTTGTTCTTTATTTTCCTAACCAATAGTGCTCAATGTGAGCATTAGTAACTTGTTGTTCTCTAATACGACTTACAGACTCTTTTCTCCTCAAAATTCCTAAAAACCTGATTGTTGGTTCACTTCCTTCAGACATAAATGGCACTATTTTAATATGAAGTTATTAGGAAAAGGATATATTTTCAGATAGAGATTGAAATATTGAAGCTATAGATGAAAGAAAATGATGATGTTGATGAGTATAATACAATAAATCATTTAAAATAAATTAGACATGTAAGTATTGCATCTAGAAGCCAGGTAAAGATGAGTAAATATATCAATAATTTGAGTACCCAGGGGAGAAAAGCAAAGCAGTGAGACAGAACAAATAATGAAATGTATAGAAGATTTTCTTTAACAGGAAGAATGGCAGCAGATATACCTGCTGAAAGAATTATGTAGGAGATTCTGTGAATGTAATACAAACTTGAACCAGAATTGTCAATACTGACAAAGGTCTGTTACAAAATGTAAAGTTACATGTTAAATTATAGAAAAGGATTCTTTGGGCAACCACACAGAGAAGATCAAGTCACATGAAAAGAGAAAAGAACTAACCTAGCTTTATATTTCCCCACTAAGAAATTCTATACCAAAAGACATTCAAGTAGCAACTACAAGATGTTCAAGGGGAGAAAGTGGAATGGATGATTTCTATCTCATCAAACTACTATCTTTCATGAAGGAAGACTACAACTGCAGCCTTATGTTTTCTAATTGGAAGGATTTCAAAGACTATTGTTTTTGTGAAGATCTCTGAGGAACTTACAAGAGGACAGACTCAGGAAAGAAAGATGACAAAGAAAAAGAAAGTGAAAGATTGGCAATGAATGCTGAGTTAATTTCACTGTGTAACAGTGGAAACAAAAGGAAACTGTTGTAGACAGGAACAGAATTTATACGTCATATTCTTAAAAAATTATACTGACTGTAATTGGCTACTAAGTGCTAGGGTGAGTAGCAAAAGAAGTGGAGATAATGAACTGCTTTTAATCAATTCACTCAGATAGGGGGAATTAAAATCTTATCCAAGGAAAATACAGTACAGATGAGGGAATTAGTCTTCACGTTTGATCTTAGAAAAACAATTAAGCAAATATCATATCACTGATTTTCTATTATAAAATGAAAATATACTTCTTTACTGTTTGGGAAGGCACATAGACTTATATCAGTAATTGAAAGAAAACATTGATTTAAGATTATGTCTCAAAAATTTCAAATTTGTGATGTGCAAGAGATAATTAATGGAATTGGTTTGCAAGGGTAGTAAGTAAAAATAAGTACCTGATATATGCCAGGAAGAAGATAAGAGTTGCATTCTTTATATAAAGCACTGTAGAATTAATGCGATAGGTATTTATAATGACAGAAGTACACTCTTTAATATCATAAAGATCAGTTCACATATAAGATGCAATATAATTATCTAGTGCCAAGAGTATTCAATATCAAGTATCATAGAAAAATAAGATATATAAAAAAGTAGTCCAATGATTTTAATCCAATGATTATTATCCACTTTTATTTTATACAAAATAAAATTACAAAAATATGAATATGAAAGAAGCCAAAATATAATTTATATTTTTAGATAAATGATATATATTTAATATCATAACCTAAAACGAAGCCACCAGACTCTGGAGTATTCACTATTTTTACAGTAAATCTAGAAACTATAAAGTATTATTTTAAAGTATGAAACCAATATTTTCTGCAGCCAAATTATAAAATACCTCTAGAAATCTTAAAAGACACAGAAAAATGGTAAAATTAAGATTGCATTTTATTTCAAACAAGAACAATGAAAGGCTGCACACCAGTGACTGAGGGATAAGAATGGGAAAAAATTCAAGCCCCTAAATATCTTAGTAACCAAGCTAATAGATCATCTTACTGTTAGAAGTGTAGCACCAAGTTAATTAAATCATGCTTGACTTAAGGAATTAATAAAGATAAATTGAGTTAAATATTTAAAACATTTAGAATTAATAAATCTAAATATATTCATTCACGGTTAATCAAATATAAATATCCAGCACTGTATACATGCCAGATCAGTGAATATGTAAAAATAAGGCTTGACTGTGTCCTAAGTTCTCATAAATTGCTGACAGTTTGACTCCACAGGCGGAAGTGAAGGCTAAAGCACCATTTCCAACCAATAAATAAACACTGAAGTTATGTTTGATAATATAAATGCAGTTCCTCAAAAAACCCTGGTAAATTTATCAGAGCTATGAATGCAAGAAAAAAACTCTTGAATCAGTCATTACCTGACAACTAAATTAACTGAAAGAAGATATTTTTTCCTTTTGAAAAAGTATGTATGAATGTATGTATGTAAGTATGTATGTGTGTATGTATGTTTATATGTGTGTATCTATTTATACCTCAAATGCTGCCTTTCCCTCCCAGTTATACTAAAGTGAACGTGTGTCTTTCCCTATTACCCAAAAATAAATTAATAAAATGTCTATATGCACATTCAAAGTCTAAGCAAAAGTTTGGTTACCTCATTTAAAAGACTGAAACAGTCCATGATTTTCATGGAAGACCAGGGACATACTTGTAACAATTAAAGGACAAATGATTAACGTTTTAGTAGAGGGCAAGAGATGGTCAAAGTCTTCTCTCATGCTAATAGGCAAAATGAAAGGAAATTTCCTATTCCTCTTATCTGCTCTAGATCTCATCAGATCTTTTTCACTTAGTCTACAGATTCAAATGCTAATCTCATCTGGAAACAATCTGAAAGAAACACAAATATTATTTAATCTGGTCACCCGAAGGTCCAGTCAAGTTGACACATAAAAATTTTAATGACAGTTTCTCAAAGCAAATGAATATCCACATGAAGAAATAGAGAACTAATAAAGATATTTATACTGGTAATAGAAGCAAAACTTACTGTGATTCATGACTTTGTGGTTAACTATAATGTACTAAATTCCTGGATACAATTTTTCCGAGTTTCACAGTGTAAGAGAGAAGAGAGGAAATGAAACACGTGTAAAGTTTTATTTTTATTTTTTAATTCCATTACTATTAATCTAAGCAAACATAAAGTTGAGGTGTTACAGTGAGATAGAGAATACAATATTGCAGGCAAAAGGTAAATCTGTTTCAGGAAGTTGCTGGGAAATGAACAATGTGATAAAAGAACACCCAAATCCCTAAAGATGGCAGAGATATAAAATTTGACAGCTATTTGCATAACTCATTGTTGAAGAGGTTCAGAAATGATGGAAAAGTCTCATCTGTGTTTTGTGCATGTGTACCTCCAGAAAAAATGCAATAAAATAGGTTTAAATGTCAAGGGAAATTTCTGAAAACTACTAAGAATATAACCCAACACTCAAAATAAAATGACAAGAGAACTAAAATTGTACACTAAAATGTCAATTTTCAACAAAAGACATGTCATGGGAGAATATAGAATCAAAATGACATGACATATAGAAAACCAATGGCATATATAAAGACCACCTTATTAGTGCTACCTTGAAATGTAATAGGTTACATTCTATTACTCACAACTACCTTTTGGAAGAACGCGATTTTTTAAATGACTGAATTATGTGATGTTTTTAGGAGACACAATTTAGATTCATAAATATCAAATAATTTGTGGCAAATTGATAGAAAAATGATATAAAATGAAAACACTATGAAAAATCATGCTGGAGTGACTGCAAAATTTTTACTAAAGACACAGAGGGATAGTTTTTAGTGATAATTGAATGGCTCCATTAGGAAGGCCTAATGATTTTAAGTATATATGCATCTAAAAATAAAATGCTACATATTTTTAGAATTGATAGTAATAGTTTAACAGTAATTGAAGATCAATATCACACAAGTATAGATAAACACACATGAAATACAATATGTGACCAGTAATATAATCAAATTATACTTATGAGCAATCCATTGTTTATCAACCTCCAGCAAAAAGACCTGTTTTTACAATTACAAACCATTTTTTTTTGCTAAAATGCATATGTTGGCTTTTAAAACATTTATGGCTAAACATCAAATGTATGACATCATCTAATGCATATTTTAACAAAAGTGTAAATACTTGGAAACCGATAACAGGAGGATACTTGAAAACTATGAAAATAAGAAGAAAACGATTAGCAAATGAATGGGAATAATAATTCAACAAACTGAAATTTTGGAGGCTACACAAAAAGAAATAGTTATAGGAGAATTTACACTAAATGACAAAACAAAAACTCCAATAATAAATCCAGATAAAAATGACTCCTAATGACCGGGTGCTATACCCATTGGTTTGATCGTCTCTCAACCATCTTCTAAGAAGCTTTTCCTTTTGGCACACAGTATTTCACACAGAAGCCCTAAAATGCTCAACATACAGACAATAAGAAACTGGGTGCTCAGTCCTAAATGGGATACACAGCAGATTACACCCTTCCTGCAAGGGGTCAGGGATCTTCACAGAAGAAGGGATGGAAAGCATGTAAGACAGAAAGGTGGGGGGTTAGGGATTTAGCTCAGCGGTAGAGCGCTTGCCTAGCGAGCGCAAGGCCCTGGGTTCGGTCCCCAGCTCTGAAAAGAAAAAAAAAAAAAGACAGAAAGGTGGGACGTTTCTTCAAATACACAGTGCTTTCCAAAACAACAACAAAGAAGGTTAAGTTTATATATAAACGAGAGTAGCATTTGTGATGTATGCTATATACAAACCAAATAAGTTTCTTCTAGATGCCCCCTGTTGTGTGCGTGCGTGTGTGTGTGTGTGTGTGTGTGTGTGTGTGTGTGTGTGTGTGTGTGTGTGTGTGTGTTCTGGTATTTGAACTTAGGTTCTACATTTGTATGGCAAGCACTTAGCTGACTACAAATAATGCAGGAATTCTACTTCTATGTGATATTCAAGAAAATAGAAAACTGTGTCAACACAAAATTACATGTAAAAGGCACAGCAGAATTGTCTCATGCTGCCACACAGCATGAAAAACATAAATGTCCATCAATGGATAAATGCATAAATTAGTTTGATACATAGACACAATGAAACATTGGGAAGCAATGAATGAAATACTGACACATGCTGAAACATGGATGAATTCCATTGTTAAAAGAAGGACATCAAATACAAAGGCCACATGTGTTATGACACCATGTATATAAATTATTCAGGACAGGCAAATTTATGGCAAGAAAAATGAGCATAATAGCTATCACAATCTATAGAAAGGGGATTGGCATAATGAGAATTTTCTAGAATTACTAGTAATGTTTGCAATCCAATGTTTTTAATACAAAAATCACTAAATTGTATACTTTAAATTAAATTTTGTAGCATATAAGTCATATCTTTAATGAAATAAACAACAACAAAACAACACAAACAATTTCAGTGTAGTATCAATATGGTGGGACACATCTATAATTTTAGCACTTTGGAGGCTGAGAGAAAAAAGCAAAACAATAGTTTGAGGACAGCCTGAGCTCCATAGAGATTCTGAAGATTTTGAGGACAGTGAGATTCTCTCAAAACAAATAAAAAAGCTACTGAAAAAGGATCCCAAACAAAATAGTGATGGATATTATCACAGTATATTTTAAGAAATATACATGCAAAACAGTAGGGCTGTTTTTGTAAGAACCATGAATACTGTATTGTTTTTGAAATCTATTTAAATAATCAATGACATTAATTGATCAAAGAAGAAAATTATATGATCATCTCTATAGATGCTGAAAAGGCATTTGACAAAATTCAATGACAAGTTTTTATTTCAACAACTCAATAAGAATAAATCAATAGTCCTTTAACTTGATTAACTATATTTACTCCAGCTTCAAATTCAATATCATAGGGAAAGCCTGGCAATCATTTCCCTAAAATTTAGCTGCACTATTCTATTATTTAATATTTTACTCAGTAAAAACATACAACTTGATAAGACGAAGAATATCTACATATAAAATTTTGAGTTAGGAAAGGAAATTCAAGTAAATTCATAAATTCAATGTTGTCTGAATCAGAGTACAGTCTATATCATTAATCTAGAAATAGATAATAAAATAATTAAATCATGCGTATTGAAATTATGACAAAGAGTTAATATGAGCGAGTTTAAATCTGGCCCACACAGTCAAATGTTTTTCACTTTGTAATGAGAGCTGCTTGTGTCTGCTTACTCCCTACCTTGCATATCTACTTTCTATTAGTCAAATGTGAACCCTGATTCTAGACATGCTCCTTCTCCGTGAATGTCACCAACAAAAGTCTTTAGCTCCCTTTTCTTTAGTAAAAATCTTTTAAAACTACATTTATTCGTGTGCATATGTATATGTTATATTTGTGTGTATGTATATGCATGTATTTATTTACTCATTTATTTTGTATCCACTTGTCGTGGTCACAGGACTACTAAAGGTGTCTGTTCTTCTACAATGCAGATCCCAGGGATCTAAGTCATATTGACAGGCTTGGAAGCTAGTCCTTTTATTTGCCAAACCATATCCTTGAGTCCCCAAATCTCTTCTCACTAGGGGAGTATACATGTTCACTTGTTTATGTGTTTCTGAACAGACCATGACAGAGAAATTCTTCCTGCCTATGTAAAAAAACAATTCTTAGAGAGTATAGCTTACTTTCACAAGCTAATCTATTTGAATTTAAAACTGGGTCCAAGAAGATACTAATAAAGCTCATTTATCCTAAAGTAATGCATGGAAAGACAGGAACATTCTACTACTATCATGACTATTACTTGTCACTCAGTGTAATCTACCAAAGGGACAAAATACTGGACCAGATTTGCTGCAGAATTCTTGAGTATGGTATTTGTAAAGTTTTATTTTTCTTCTCACAATTATTCTCTAAAAATTTCAACCAGTTCTCTGTCTTAATGGATGCAATCGCACAGCACTTTACTGATCACGATACTGAATTATTATGGATTAACTTAAAAAAAAAGAATGAAAGACTCCCATTTCATTGAGCAAACGGATTTATATGTGTATGTAAGGTGACAGATAATCTACAGAAAGGCTCATGTAAATTTACCTTCCATATTTATTTTTCTCTGCAGATATAATTAAGCTGTTAAAAAGAAATATTTTTCCTAATGTATCTATTAGCAAAATGTTAATGTTCCTCCCAAGACATTTTGTTTACTATTTCAAAAAGAATTTGGGTTAAAGGAGGAAGGAGCAACAGATTAATTTAGAAAATGTAAGCAATCAGTTAACATATATTGGCTAAATTGCCAATGTAAATATATGATATATAATTAGGGATAAAGGGATTTATTTTTTTTTCAAACTTCTCCAGCTTCCACATAGTTCCACTTAGTTTTTGTTGATTTCTGTTTCCTTACATGTTATATTTAGGCTTTTTACTGAGTGCTATTGTAAAGTTTACCACAGAAGATTCAAGGATAAGGTGAGAAGGAAGCCTTCAATAGGGCTTCCCCAGCAGGTGCTTTGTATAGCCTTCACTGTACAATGATGATTAGAGCATTTTATATTTATCTCCTGTCTGTCTGTGATTACAAACTAGCAATTTGAAGAGCTGTTAATCATGAGGAATCCAGCTAATAATTCAATTTACTTTTGTATAGTGACTGAAAAATGGACTCTACTCACTTTTTTCTTTGATTGTCCCTGTCATAACTGTTGTTATGTAAAAAATAAAATAATGAAAAAGATTGCCATAAACAATCAGTAATTGTGAAAACATGCTTGGCATTGTAAAGAAATTGACTGTTGCCTTCTTATTTAAGTGTAGAAAAGAAAAGAACTAATAAAGGCTTCCATTTAATTTACATTGTTATACTTTTTAAAAAAATACTTCCCAATTTGCTTTGTTTCATGCAAAAGTATACTTCATATAACTTATACCTTTCTTATGACCAGTAGCTAAGTCCCTTTTAATTCTACTGATTAGATAAGAACCCTCATTTTAAAAAGCAATTTTATTTGCCTTTTTTGCCCTGTGATATAAAATAACTTAATGTTCCTTTTACCTGCTTTAATTTCCTTACAGTCATAACAATTGTACTTTATTTAAAATTTTAAAAATTTCTTCTTAAAACCCAACATATACGCAAACTAAATAATTTTCAATATTCAGGAGCCCCAGGAATCTTTTCTCTCAATTGATTTAATATTAAATAAATATATCCCAACGTCTATTTCATAAAATATGATAAAAATTAAATTATCAAAGTTAAAAAGAACTTCATGAGACACTTATATTAGTCACAAATAAAATAGCCAACTTCATACATTTTAGACAATTTTAGTATGTATTCAAATATATGTGGATATAAATATTTTATCTATCTATCTATCTATCTATCTATCTATCTATCTATCTATCTATCTATCTATCTATCTATCTATCTATCTATATGTTCTTAGTCTTCTATAATCCCACATATGTACCTATGTATATACATATTTATGTACATTTCTCAGTCCTTGTATATATCTGTAATGGTGATGGTGACTATATCTCTTCTTGTCCATGGTGAAAAGTACTTTGTTATAAAGATTTGGCCAGCTCTAAAATGGCATAGCTATAATATTGATAAATTCCCATATTCTTTTCCCTCCGAAGGAAAAGCTATATTTTCCCAGGAGAGGTGTACTTGGCAGCATTCTCTAGCTCCTGTTGAGCCCCCGCTTCATGGCCTCCACCTGGAGGGAAGTGTGAGATGATGGCAGAGAAATGAAGCAAAGCACTAGACTGGATGGGTTACATTAGGTCATGTGGTACTAGAGGAAACTGGCAGGGCTCATTTTGCAGAGGCCATCAAAAATATGGCCCTCCAGTATTGTGCTACTGGAGGTGGTTGAGATGGTCTAAGTGTGGTAGGCTGAGCTGAGTGGGATAAGCTGCAGTAGCCCTGTGTAAAGCCAGGGAGAGAGGTTTTCTAAAAACAGGTCTGGCTTGAGGCTTGCCCGTACTAACATGACTTGCACAGGTTGGGTAGTTTGTACTGGGCCCGAGATGGATATTCCCATGAGTACTGGTCTCTGCTCTCTGACTCTTGCCTGGGTTTTTTTCAGAACCCTGACTCTCAGGTAGCTATTCTGTGGTGCTTGGGCCTGATGCACAACCTTTGATGCTGCTGAATGTTTTTAGACCTCCTTGGAAGATACCAGTTTTCTTCTCTCTCTTCTTCCCCAGTGGGTGAAAGACCTGCACAGGCTCTAGCAGGTGCGTGCCGAGGTGGGTCCGAGGCTCTTTAAAGTTGTGTCTGAGCTCAGGTAGATTCCAATTCCTCTTCTTCTTGAGGAAATTTCTCTTCTGCTTTGACTCTATTCCTTGACCTCATAAGCTCCTCTGTTTCTTAGAGTTGTTCCCTTGGTCTTTCTTGCCCCTGTCTTATAGTTCTGCTGTTCTTGCTGGGGCTGCTTTGGGAGCTGTGTCCTCCAAATGCATTGTGATGTTGTCAATAGCCCTTTCACTGTCCCCAGCACTACCCACAGCGCCTCCTGCCTCCGCCAAGTCTTGCCACTGGATTTTGGTCCAAGGAGCTCTATCAAGCAGCCTGAAGACTTTGTGGCCATTCTTTCCCACCTGGTTGGAGGGCCACTGATGGCTCCAGTTTTCATGGGCCTGTACCTGGTCTGTCTGTGAAGGTGATGAAGAGTTGGGGAAGATGAATATCTGCCTCCAATACAGAGATGACTCAAAGTTGGTGCTGGATCCCATCTCATTCTGCAGCACGGATTCTTCCAGACCCAGGCTGATGCCTCCCAGAGCAGGCATTTGCCTTAGGCCCCAACAGGAGCCTCAGAAGTCTTGAAGCTGCCCTTTTATTATTCTTACCTTGATAAGACAATAAAATTGTTAGGTTCCAGGAATATGCATAGAAGATAATAATAGACATAAAGAGGGTTGTGCTACTGATAAGCTGAGAAATCATGTTCATTGAATGTGGTCAGAAAACAGTTTGGCTCTTTTTGTCCCGATTTCTTTTTCCAAAGGAAAAGAAAAAAGTTTTATTTTGAGACAGCCCTTCACTGTCAGTCATCATCTGATCCTCTTGCCTCTGCTTCATCAGTTCAGGGATTACACTGCAAATCTGTACCATCATGTGTCTCTCAGATCCTTTTTTAAAAAGATAAAATAGCAGAAACATCTTTGATTTCAAAAACAATGTCCCCGGTCACTTTTAATTTTTAATAAAAGAACCAATACTGATTTATATCCTTTTCTCTAGGAAGATTCAAGGAAGGGATGAGCATAAAGAAACAACAATTACATGTGAGCTCATGATTTCCTTGAAAATCTGTTTCTTCGTGGTGTCTATTGGAACAGTAACAAACAAAGTCACCTGACTAATCACGAGTGCCAATGAATAACCAGGTCTATATTTCCACATCCCATTCTTCTTAAGAGGAAACTGAGTTCTCTAGAAAGTTTTGGGTTTGAAGACTAAAAAAATAAAATGACCTATTTAAAAAAAAAAAAAACAGAGGGGGTTGGAGATTTAGCTCAGTGGTAGAGCACTTGCCTAGTAAGCACAAGGCCCTGGGTTCGGTCGTCAGCTCCGAGGGAAAACAAACAAACAAACAAAAAAACAGAGTATTGTTTGAGAAGGATATCTTCAAAGAATAATATGTCACAAAGATGTCACAAAGTCACATCAAAGAAATGCTTGTATTGGCCATGTTTGGAATAATTTTAGTATGATAACTAGAGTAACCAAGGTAATATGTCAACTATTTATAGTTTGTGTAAGAATACCACTTGTTCTGTAATTCCACTTTTTCCATCAGGCTATTATTTTTTTTCATGGTATTTAATTTTTTTCAAATTCTTAGTGTATTTTAGACAATAATCCTCTCCCAATATATAGCTGGCAATGATATTCTCCCATTCTGTAGACAGCCTCTTCAATTGATGGATGGTTTTCTTTACCGTATGGAAATTTGTAGTTTCATGATACCACATTTGCCAATTGTTGATCTTAGTTCCTGAGCTACCATAGTCCTTTACCAAAGGACATTGTTTCTGTTATATGAGAATTGAATTCCCTATTTTTTTGCAATGAACAATGATTTCAAAGTTGTTAAAAATAGAAGTTGATATAATCTAAAAAGCATTACCTGAAGATAAACAACTAATTTCAAAGAGGAAATGAAACTTTATATATATATATATATATATATATATATTATACTAAACTATATATAAACTTTATATATATCTATATGATATATATATATATATTATATATATATTAGGTTTAAATTGATATTTTCACACTTAGGTATAAATTAAACATTTGTGATAGGAACACTATAAATCCACAAATATATTCATAAATATTTCCTTTAGAAAGTTATTTGTGTAAGATTTTTTTTGTCTAATAGGTATTTTTTTCTAGCAGAAATTTTTTCTTTTTTACAAATATATATTATTAGATCTGGGATCCAAGCTCTGAAGTCAAGAACAGAGGAGGGTCATAAGAAGCTAGGAGGGGTCTAGAAAGATGGCTCAGATGTTCAGAGCAGTGGCTGCTCTTCCAGATGTCCTAAGTTCAATTCCCAGCAACTCCATGGTGGCTTACCACCATCTGTAATGGAATCTTATTCTCTGTGCTAAAGGCAGCTGCAGTGTACTCACATAAAAAAATAAATAAATAAATCTTGAAAAGAAGGAGGAGGGAGGAGGAGGAGGAGGAGGAGGAGGAGGAGGTAGGATGTTGATGAATGTGAGAATGTAGACAAATAAATAAATTATATTTACCATCACACAAGACTCTAAGTAATCAAATACTCTCCAGGCCTGAGGCATGCAGCTCATGTTTTAGTTCAGGTTTTACTGCTGTGAACAGACACCAAGGCAACTCTTATAAGAACAACATTTAATTGGCGATGGCTTACAGGTTCAGAGGTTCAGTCCATTATCAAGGCAGGAACATGGCAGCATCCAGGCAAGCATGGTGCAGAAGGAGCTGAGAGTTCTACGTCTTCATCTGAAGGCTGCTAGCAGAATACTGACTTCCAGGCAGGAATCTTAAAGCTCACACCCACAGTGACACACCTATTCCAATAGGGCTACACATTCCAATAGTGCCGCACCCTCGGTCAAGCATATACAAACCAGCATACTTTACGTGTTGGTTGCATACATGTTAACACAGGCACACATTCAGACTTGCACACAGAGGTAAACTCATAGGCCTACAGACAAAAACACAGGCAAGCTAGTGAAGGCCCTCCTCTCTGATTTCAAGGCCATATTATACAAAACCCACACAAAGGGAACATTCTACCAGTGATAATTGAATAACAATATCAGTGTTTACTTTTGGAGTACCTGGATTCCCTGTGTCAGAAACTTTAGGATGACTCATAGTTCCTCAGAAGTGAAGAGCTACCATTTTGGCACATGCCAGATATCCATATCAGTGTCATGTTATTTAAATATCAACTGTCCCTAGTGGCCTTCTGTTCCCTACAATGAACATTTCATTTATTTCATAATAACTATCAATGATTGTGAGCAAATATCAAGAACACAATTTCACAAAATAAAAGTAGGCAATAATTAAGAAGAAAAGTTGAAAGAGAAACTATACATAGACATTTATACTTTTAAAATTTTAATTCAATTCTAATCTTGGTGGGTGTATCATTAGCTGTGCTTCATCTGCAAAGAAAAGATTTATTTATTTCCTTTTTAAGTATCATTATGAACTCATAGATTATTCTAAATGGAATATATTATTATCATTCTTCTGTTTAATATTTAAACTTTCTATGAAGATTATAATTTATTAATTTCTGTTGAATTATAAAGAAACTAAAAGCCTCCCACATCAAAAATAAAATTATACAAGTCATTCTTTATAATGGTGTAATAAATCTAGATATTGATAATTTAACTAATGAAACATTATCTTTGATAATATTTTTGAAAGAAATTATCATTATAACTACTTAAAATGAGGACTAGGTGAAAGAGAATATCAATTAAAATATAGAGAGCATTTACAAATAATAGAAATGCATAAGAAATGGTAAAGCTAGAGGCAGAAATTTATTACTTGCACAAGATAAAAAGTAAAGAATTCAAAATTTAATCCAATATCTGTTTTCTATGTATAAAAACAACAAAATGAAATAAAACAAACTAGCTCCTTTAAATACTTTTGCTGAACAGTCATAAACACAAGAAAAAAATCCTAACACGGAGAAAGGTGACAAAATAAGAGATACATATGATACTTTTGGTCATTTTTCAATGATTTTAGTATTTTCTTTAATTTTATTTATTTTAACTTTTTATTGATTCTTTGTGAACTTTACACTATGCTCTCAAATCAGTGAACTACTTTCAAAGTTATATTTGTTATTTAAACAGATGTTTTAGTACTTTATGTATTTTCTTGATGTCTTTCCATTATATTTCATTTTCATTTTGAGAATTTATATCTTCCTATTTCTTTTTTATTATTGATTGCTTTATTTCTCTTACACCCCTATCACTGCCCTCTCCCAGTCCCCCTTCAATGAATCCGTCCACCCTCTCCTTCCCTGAGAAGGCACTCCCCATAACCCCCACCCACCATTCCCTGGCACAGCAAATCCCTGTGGACCTAGATGTATCCTCTCCCACTGAGGCCCAACAATGCAGCCCAGTTAAGGAAATGGATTCCACAGATTCCAACAGATTTAGGGACAAACTCCTTGCTTCAGTTTTTGGGGGACCCACATGAAGACTGAGATGCACATCCGCTACATATGTTCTGGGAGCCTCAATCCAGCCCGCGTGTGCTCTTTGTTTTTTGACTCAGTCTCAAGGGTCTCCACACACCTAAAGGCATTTAATTTTTGACAAAGAAGCTAAAACCTTACAATAGAAAAGAGCAAACATCTTCAACTGGAGGTCTGTATGAAGAAGAATGCAAATACATCCATACTTATCACCCTGCAGAAAATTCAAGTCCAAGTGGATCAAAGACATTAACATAAAAACATATGCACTAAACCAAATGGAAGAGAAAGTAGGAAGCAACCTTGAGTGCATTGCATCAGGAGTCCGTTTCCTGAATAGAACATCAATGGCTAGGCCATTATCAACAACTGATAAATGGGACCCCATGGAACTGAAAAACTTCTGTAAGACAAAGGACACTGCCAACAGGCAAAATAGCAACCTACAGATTGGGAAAAAAAATCTTTACTACTTCTTCCTATTTTATTGGTTATTTCCAGTCCATAAATGAGCTCTTCAGAGGCACTTCATTTCTGTCATAGTAGTTTTGATTCCTAGCTTTTAGTGTTGATATTTAGAGCTTCCATTTGTGTGATCTCATGACTCCTGTTTTTCCTTGTTGCCCTATTTTCTCCCTAGAGCCATTATTATACCATTCACAATTATTTTGTACTCCTTGTCTTATCAGTTTACTTTAAATCACTCATCAGTTTCCTCGAACTTCCTTTTCTGCATTTTAATAGGCATTGTAGTTTACTGCTAAATGGTGAGTATGATAAATATTATTCTAAATTCAAATGCAAATAGGCTTTTAATATAAAATATTGAATTTTTCTAACAATGGATTAGGTTTTGCAGTTCAGTGATTTTTAAATTGCTTTTCTGTTGCTGATTATACCATGACCAAAACCAACTTATGGGTAAAAAAGTATATTTGGGCTTATGGTTTTCAGAAGAAAATGCCATAATTGTGTTAGAAAAATCCATAAATGGCAGTAAGAATGAGAAGCAAGAAGCTGAGACATTACATATTCAACTATAAACACAAAATAGAGAATAAACTGGAAGTAGGGTGAGTCTCTTAAAGCCCTTCCACAATGATATACTTCCTTGAACAAGGCTCCATCTCTTAAAGATTTCATAACCTATCCAAATAGCCACCAGCCAGGAAGCAAATGATCATATACATGCTCCTATAGGAGACTTTTTTTTCATTCAAACTACTGCAGTGTTTAAAATTTCTTCTGAGTTATTGTTTTTTGTTTCCTTTGATAACTTTAGATTTCATAGAGACTTCATAATATGTAAGGCATTCTGATAGACTCAGTTTAGTTTTTCTGAGATCTTCCTTTGTATACATGAGTCCTATGTGTGGAAAAAGTAGTAATATAAGGAGCGGATCCATTCTGTAATCTTGTAATTAGACATCTATTTTAATAAACCTCTGACTTGGCCTATGACTTTTATTCATGCACCTCATCCTTCTTGCATCTGTTTCAGTGGCACAGGAAGTCAAGAGGTCTAGAGTTTTATGTTGTTGTTTTTTTTTTTGTTGTTGTTGTTTGGTTTTTTTTTTTAGGCAGAAAAGCACATCAGTAGCTAGAGCAGGCTGGAATCATGTCTCTCCCTTCTCTCAAGACAGGCTAAAATTAAACTCAAGTTGGTTAGGCTCCAATAAAATAGTTATCCTAATTGAGCAGGAAATCATCTGAACATATTCTTTGAATAATAATTTTGTCTGTCTTCTTCCTGGAAGCAGGAAGGATTTTTTTTCCTCCAGAACCTGATAGGGATCCTAAAGGTAAAATGTATTAAAATTTGATAACTTGTGGTTGGAAATATGCCTCATCAGTTAAGCACACATGTTGCTCTCACAAAGGACCTGTGTTCTGTTCGTAGCACCTACACAGTGGCCAGAACTTCCAGAGAATCTGAAACCCTCTTCTTACCTCAATGGGCACCAGATATGCATGTGGTAGAAATACACACATGCATTTAGGCAAATCATTCATATGCATAAAATGAAAGATATCTAAAAAAATAAATAAAACTGGGTGTCCCTGAGATTGTTTTAACCGGTCCATATTGAGCTGCCAGAAATTAGTCATTAGTTTTCTTCAGACTACTTTTCAGACTGGGCTGATTATAATTGTATCTTCCTTGTTTCTTTTCAGTTGTAGGGGCAGGCAGTGTTTTGTGCCATGAGTTCAATTCTTTGATGTATTAAAGATATATCACAGATTTTCAGATTATTCAGCTTTTTCTTTGTTATAAAGACAAGAGTCACAACTTTCCCACTCTTTCAGGGTAGGTTGAATTGTATAAAGCACTAATTTCATTTTAATTAAGGACAAAAAGGGAAATTTCACTTTCATAATCATTATAATGTGATATACATACACATATATATATGCAAAGATAAATGGCTATATGGTTGCTTCACTCCATTTAAAACAAACAAAAGTGATCTAAATATTGGTCCTGATTTTTCCTACTATTTATAGTCTTTTAGCTAACTTGAGAGAACTTATCTGTTTAATCTTTAATCATTATGAAAATACCTACATGTGAATTGTGAGTAAATTTATAAAAGACATTGTAGTTTCTCTTGATTTATTCACCTTGGGGAGAGGTGGTTGTTATGTCATGAGGATACTCCACTAGGTTCATGGTGAGGTGATAAGGAATTGAGATTATTTCCAACCATTATTAAGTTGTTGAAATCAATTGCCCTGGAAAATGAATCTGAAAGGCACAGTCCATCATCAAGAAAACTTTATGAGAAACATAGAGCTCAAATGACTCTGTTTAGGCATTTCCAGTTCCTAGAACCACAGAAAGTATGTACATATCACAATAAGCTATTAAGTTTTGGTGACATTTTGCTATTAGTTTGTAGTGAAATGTATTACATAACTATAGAATACTGTATATTGTGGTATCTTTTTTGAACTTCTACTTTGACTACCTGTATTAATGGGAACATCATATTTTCCTAATGTTTGAGCCTATAAACTCTCTTGGTCCAGTAGACTGAGATTTCTTAGAACCTTATAATTGATAAGGTTTCTGGTGTATCTATAGTGACAGAATTCTAGTATGAATAATTTCTACTGCTGGAGCCCATCTTGATCAAAGGAAAGAAGAGAACAGATTTTTTTCTATAATATGAGTGAATAGATTCATCTTATTCTATTTGTGAGTTTTATAGCTTGAATGAAACTTTCAGGACCCCCCTTCTCTCTTTAATCATCCTGTGACTTCATAGAAGAAGTGACTATAAACTGTCTTTAGTTCCAAATTCAGAACTCTGGCTTCAACCTTACTTGCTTAGCCAAGTCCCAAGATGCTGAACTTGACTTTGAATTTAAACTGTATCATTAATCAGTATGTGATTTTGAGTAACTGATTTGACTTTTTTGAACTATGCTTTCAACTGAAAAATATGGATAGATCTTACTTTATAGACTTATGAGGGGAAAATAAGATCAGATATGTAAGGTTTGTAGCCCAATGTATGACCCATAAAAGGCACTCACATATGATTAATCCCATTTCCTTTGTTGTAATCTGCCTGCTAGGGAATGAATCTTACAGTTATCATTCAGTTCTATGATACAGCTCCCCCTTTTACCTTATTACCTTGATATGAACTGACTTTGATAGAATAAAATCTGAATGGTGCCAGAACTCAGTGACTGTAAGTGAGTAGAAGCTATCTGACAAAATCTGCAGTGCTAAAATAATACTCTCCCAAACTCAGTCCACTGTCCCTTTTCACAAGACAAAAGCTTTCTTTTATTCATCTCTGCCCATTCAAAGTTTAAGTTCAGAGGTCCCTATCAAACACAGTCTAATGACTGTGATTTTTATAGAAGGCAGTTGCCCAAATCTGGGTCTCTTTTCTAATTTGTCACCAGCGATCCCTTACTGTGGCTTATGCTTTGTGTTCACAATGTGTAGATGTATTGAGTTCTATTAAAAAAAAAAAAAAGAAGGACACTGGTGGTGGAGCTAAGTTGGTATAGTGCTTGCCTAGAAAGAATACCCGAGATACAATTTACAGACCATATGAAGCTGAAGAAGAAGAAAAAAGACAAAAGTGTGGATGCTTCAGTCCTTCTTAGAAGGGGAAATAAAATACTCACCAGAAGAAATGTGGAGACAAAGTGTAAAGCAGAGACTGAAGGAAAGGCCATCCAGAGCGTTCCACATCGGGGGATCCATCCCATATACAGCCACCAAACCCAGACACCATTGCTGATGCCAAGAAGTGCATGCTGACAGGGGCCTGATATGGCTGTCTCCTGAGAGGCTCTGCCAGAGCATAACAAATACAGAGGCTGATGGTATCAGCCAACCATTGGACTGAGCACAAGATCCCCAATGGAGGAGTTAGAGAAAGGACTGGGGTAGCTGAGGGGGCTTGCAACCACATAGGAAAAACAATATTAACCAACCAGACACCCCAGAACTCCCAGGGACTAAACCACCAACCAAAGAGTACACATGGAGCAACCCATGGTTCCAGCAGCACAAGTAACAGAGGACTAACTTATCAATGGAAGGGGGGCTCCTTGGTCTCCTGGAGGCTCGATGCTCCAGTGTAGGTGAAGGCCAGGGCAGGGAGGCAGAAGGGAGTGGGTGAGACTCTGGGGAAACACTGTCATGGAAGCATGGGGAGGGAGGGTGGTATGGGGTGGTTCCAGGGGGGAAACTGGGAAAGGGGATAACATTTGAAATCTAAATAAAAATATCAAATAAAAGAAAATAAAAAAGAATAATCTCCTAGGTTTGATCCCCTGCAACACACGAACCAGGCTTGGTGGCCTACCATTTGCAATTCCAACACACAGACAGTGCAATCAGAAATATCAGAAGTTTAAACGCATCCTTCATTAATTACATCTACAAGGTGGAGGTCAGCATGAGACACATGAGATCCTGTTCCCCCAAATAGAAGAAAGATTTGCTATTTTTATGTAGATATGATCCATCTTGTTTTAGTTGACCAGAATACAATGCATTAGCAGGCAGCCCATTGGATATAGCATACAATTTTCTGCTAGAGCCCTCACTGTCGGGACTCTGTTTCTCTCACTGCATGGGTGGGTATGTAGCTCAAGACAGGCCTATCAAATCTTCCTCGCTGAGAATTTGATTGTTGAGTAGATGTTAGTTGACACATAGAAGTGAAGGCAAATGAATGTGAGAAATGAAATGAATATACTGAGATTAAGGTGTAAGAGTGACTACAGCTGAGTTATTTTAAATTACTTATTTCTTTTAGTTTAGGGTAGCTTGGCTCCTCTGCTTATGTGACTTCAAGGTAATAAAACCAAATGAAGAACAGGAAATTGTGTCCTCATGCTACTTTTTAAGGATATAAAAATAAAAGTTGGTATCGTGGGGACCATTACCACAGGATTAATAATTTTAGGAATGGGCTTAGAGAGGTAGATCAGTGGTTAAGAACACTAGCTATCCTTGCAGGGGGCCCAGGTCGAGTTCAAAGATGACCGTGCATGATCATTTATAGTCAAAGTTGTAGAGATTCTACGCCCTCTTTGGTGCCAGGCATGCATGTAGTATACAAACCTTCATGCAAGGAAAACAGTCATATGCATAAAATAAATTTTAATTAAATCTTTAATTAGTAAAGTCTTTTTTTCCTTCTTTTCATTTAATCTTCTTTACATTCCAGATTTTACTCCCCTCCCTGTCCACCCTATTACTGTTCCCCATCCCATTCCTCCTCTCTGCTCCCCTGTCTCCAGGAGGATGTCCCCATACCCTTCTCCAACCCCACCAGAACTCTAAACTCCCTGGGGCCTCCAGTCTCTTGAGGATTAGGTGCATCTTCTGTGACTGATCCCAGAGCCAGGAGTCCTCCGCTTTATATGTATTGGAGGCCTTATCTCAGCTGGCATATGCTGCCTGGTTGGTGATCCAGTGTCTGAGAGATTTCCAGGTCCAAGTTAATTGAGACTGCTGGTCCTCCTACAGGTTCTCTCTCTTCCTCACCTTCTTCCAGCTCTTCACTAATTCAACCACAAGGGTCAGCAGCTTCTGTTCATTGGTTGGGTGGAAATATCTGCCTCTGACTCTTTCGGCTGCTTCTGGGTCTTTCAGACAGCAGTCATGAAGGTCCATTTCTGTGAGCACTCCATAGCCTCAGTAATAGTGTCAGGCCCTGAGACCTTCCCTTGAGCCAGATCCCACTTTGGGCCTGTCATTTGTCCTTCTTTTCCTCAGGCTCCTCTCGATTTCCATCGCTGCAGTTCTTTTAGATAGGAACAATTATGGGTTTTAGACAGGAACAATTATGGGTCAGAGTTTTGACTGTGGGATGGCAACTCCATCCCTCAATTGATACCCTGTCTGCTGGAGGTGCACTCTGCAAGTTTTCTTCCCATGCATGGCATTTCATCTAAGGTCCTTCCTTAGTCCTGAGAGTCTCTCACCTCCCAGGTGTCTGGTGCATTCTGGATGGTTCTTCCAACCTCCTATCTCTTTAGATTGCCTGTTTTCATTCTTTCTGCTGCCCCTCAGGGCTTCAGTCTTTCCCCCCCACCCAATACCAGATCATGTTCCCCCCTTCTCCTCTATCCCCTTTCCCTCCCAGGTCTATCTCTGCCCTCCCCCGTTGTTGCTTTCTTCTCCCTCCCAAGTGGGACTGAGGGGTCCTCACTTGAGCCTTTCAGCTTACTGAACTTTTTGAGTTCTGTGTACTATTTCTTGGGCATTCTGTACATTTTTCTTTGACTAATATCCACTTATTAGTGAGTACATATGATACATGTCTTTTTTAGTCTGAGTTACTGTAGGGAGCGGCTAAAGATGGCGCCGACATCCGGTGGTCGTTTGTGGTAAACACCTACAGCGCATGTGTTGGCATGCCCCCAGCATCTACAAGGCCAGGGTGATATTCATGCTAAATAGGTTATTTCATACTCCACCAATCCCCAGTGGACAAATTTACAGCCACAGTCTGTTTTGTATATAAGGCAAGTGACTTTGTTCCTCGGGGTCCCCGTATCATCAATAAGGTGTCCTGCAATAAAGGCTGATTGAGAAGGATCCAACGGGTTAGCGCCTTTCCTTGCTGGTCGAGGTGGGCGACAACCGGTGGCCTGGTACGGGGACCTGAGAAAATCTTTTTCGTCTGGATCCAGAACTTTTTCAGCCACAGACGGTCGGCGTCGGTAAGTTCCTCAAGGGGTGGCAGCACTTGCCGGAATTGGGACAATAGAGTTCCTAGAAGTGGAACAGTAAAGTTCCTGGAAATTGGGACTGTAAAGCTCCGATAAGGATTGTAAAACTTCCCTGGTAGGACAATAAAGTTCTGAAAAGCAGAGACAATGATAGCCTTGGTTTAGAGGCAAAAAGGGGTTTGTGGAGCACGGTAATGTTGTCTTTTCCATTTGATCCTTTGTGAGTTGGACTAGCACTTTTGCCTTATACCTTTTTGTGTTGTGGTGCTTTTTCGTTCGAATTGCCATCGTCCAGGGCACGAATGCATTTGTTGGGAAGAGTCCACTGATGAGCCACAAGATCGTGTGTAAATAAACACGCTAGTCGCCAACTCGCCCTGCTCGTAAATCGATCGTAAATAAGGTCGTAAAAAGCATGGAAGCTCACACTCCACCCTGCTCCTGTCAGCTTTTCAGAGCTTCTTGGTCAGCGTGGTTAAATTGAAAAGAAAATCCTGTTGTGTTTTCTTGATGAGTGTAAACCGTTGTGCCCCGTGGTTTATAGTGTCAGGGTCGCTTTGAGAGCGTGGAGAAGCTAGAAAAGATCTGGATAAGGAGACTACAGTGGGCAAGCTTTAAACCAGGACAAGGCCACTTTTTAAGGTATGATCCAGCCTGCTTGGAAGATAAACGATGTGAAGAAGCTTGTTAGGGCAGGTCAGAGAATCTTTGCAGAGCAACAGGAGAGTATGTCAGAAGGAGAGAAAGTTTTGAAGGAAGGAAAGAAAGGAAAAGGAGAAAAGGAGGTAAAAGAAAAGGCAAAAAAGATCAAAGAGAGGACAGACAAAGGCGGGAAAAGTAATCAGGATCAAGGAACAAAGAAAATTTATCCCTCATTAAAGGAATTGACCTTGGAGATGTCTAGTGATTCAGAGTTTAGTGATAGTGACTTAGCTGACCTTGAGGAGGAGGTAGCTCATTATGAGAAAGAGGTTTATCACTCTGACAGGCCAAACACTTATGCTGTGCAGAAACAAACCAAGGACTTAAAATAGAAGACAATTATGCCAACAGCACCTCCTGCACCACCGTATAACTTTCAAGGTAAAACAATGGTGAAGTCTGCAAGAGGTACTTCTTTTTGCCCAGAAGTATGGAAAGAGTTAGGATTGAGTTTTCCAGTTTTTCTGGATGTAAACGGACAGCGACATCATGAACCTGTTGACTTTAAGACAATAAAACAATTAGCAGAGTCAGTCAAAACCTATGGAGTCAACTCAGCTTTTGTTATCGCTCAAACTGAGGCTCTTGGCAGATACTGTCTCAACCCTGGAGACTGGGGGAGTTTAACCAGAGCCTGCCTCTCTTCGGCTATGGAGCAGGTGTAGTGAAAGGAAACTTAATTTTATGGACCCCACTTAGTGGCGGTGTGTGGTTGATAGCCAACGTTAATTTTTGAAGCATAGTGTTTTATCTGTGCTGGTGCTCCCAGCCCACACAGTAGTGGGGGAGCGAACTAGCCTTTTAAGCTGCTGCAGAAAATATGGAGACTTTCAGTCTCATCCAATTTTTCTGGCTCTTCAGGAGCTGTTTGAAAGAAAAGGCTTAGGAAAAAGAAGCACTATAGAGAGATTTCTTAGTGAGTGAGATGCTATTGCACCTTGGTTCGTAGTCTCTGGGAATCTCAGGTAGACAGCTGAGATAAGCTGGGAAAGATTTACATTTTGCTTGGGAACAAGGAACCTTAAAGGACAGGCTACATTAGAAATGCTACAGGGAGGAAATGATCTGAAAAGGCTGAGAGTGAGGTGGGAGGACTCCTAAGGAAAAACAAAACAAGAAAGGAATTTCTGCCAGTTGAAGGCCTGACCTTCAACTTTTGCTCACAGAAAGAGAGTGCTCATTAAGAGAAGCTCTTTAAGGGAGCCTACCTTATCTGTTGGCTTTATTCCAAGAGAGGAGTCAATTTCCAGCATTGCTTATTTTTCCTGTTAGTCATCATTAACATGGAGAGTGCCTTGATCCTATCCCCACAGCAGCCAATTCCCTGCCCCCATGGTCAAAATGCCCAGGTTGGGGGACAGAGAAGCCCCACGGACTGAAAACTGCCAACAGCCAAAGGCGAAAGTTATAACAGAGAGCATTCCAAGAAACCGGTTGGCCCAAGCCTAACCATATGTGTTTCAAATGCAGATGCCTCATCAACTCTGACAAACTTTTACTCCGACAGGACGAGATAAAAATAAAGAGGACCTGAAGATCCGATCCTTCTCCTGATTTAGTAGCTCTGTTCCAAGAACCAGGGGCCATAAAACCTTTTGGCATCCCTTATCTCCTGGAGCCATAAAATAGGGACATATTGGGGTAAGATGGGCTAGAAAAGGCCTCGATGATTTGGGCTAGCGTGAGTAAAACTTGTAAAAAAAAAGAGACAAGGTAATGGTAAAAAGTGTTTTTGTGTATGTGTTCTTTTAGAGTTATGTTTTAATCTTTGGACCCTGATTAGAGATAGTTTACACCCTAGACATGAGAGAGAATGGGTTTGGGAAAACAGTCCTCCCAGACTCTCCACAGATGCTTTGGAGAAAGAGAAAACTTTCAGAGCTCTCCTGAACAGAAGAAAGGCAGGAGACGTCCTGCCTCTCTGCTGGCCCTATTGGAGAAATGCTTATTTCTGGTTCTGAATTCCATAGATAAGATATCTGGGTCCTTTCAGTGGGACATCATCTAGTTTTTTCCTTTATGTCTATTGTCTGTCCTTGCACCAAGCTGTCCATGTTTGGTTGGGCTTTTATGTCTGTGGTTTTGTTTTTCGTTGTTTAAATGTTTTATGTTTCATGTTCAAAAGAAAAATGATAAAAACTTTATCTGCCGGTCATTCTGCTAATTTTGATTTGGTCTTAACTCGTTTCTAAACAGAGAACAAATAAATAAAAAGCAGTTTCAATCGGCCTTTGGAGCCCTGTACCTGCAGCAAGGAGCCTAGGTCAGCTGGAGAAGCTGCCCGGGGGCGGAGCATCTACAGGAGCTGATCTTAAAGGCGCCAGCAGCTCCTCAGCTTCTTGGTATGGGAGCTGATGGCTGTTTCTTTTAAAAAAAATCCCTGACTTGTTTTTAGACTTAACAGGTGACAAGGTGCTTCTTTTTAAATCACAGCTAGAAAAACAAAAATGGTGCTTGGTCTAAATATTAAAGACATGTGTTAACCACTTCAATTTTGTTTCTGACTGGTTTTAAATGTATAAATATGCTCTACATGCCTTGGTCATAGATTATTGGCCTTTAAGTTATTAGATATGGTTAAAAAATTATAACATCTATAAATAAGAAGTTGACATAAAACTGATAATTTGGATAGAGTCATTCTAGACAATATGTGACATAAGCCAACCTAGAAAAACAGGTCTAAATTGAGATAATATTTTTATAGAACTCTTATCCTAGGAGCCAGGCACCCCCAAATTACAAAATGTAAAATTGTGTTAGAAGTTTTTAAAAGATTTCATGATTCTTTCAATTTAATTTCTGATTCTGCTTATGTGGTTAATGCTGTGCGCTCACTTGAAATTACAGGGCCAATTAGGTCGACTAGTACTATATGTCAAATTCTTTTAGAATTACAAAAATTAATTTGGGCCAAAAAAATAAGTTTTTCAGACAACATATTCGAGCTCATACTAATTTACCTGGTCCCATGGCCAGTAATAACGCTCTGGTGGATGCTAGTACTCGTAGAGAATTTATTTTTCATGCAGCCCCAGTTGATCTCGCCAGAAAATTTCATCAAAAGTTTCATGTTCCTGCTTTCACTCTTCAACAAAAATTTAAAATCTCTAGAGCTACAGCTCGTGATATAGGTGTTACGCTGCCAGAATTGTGTTCAGTTTCACCACCTCCTCAGGTGGAAAATTAACCTTCCTGGTCTGATTCCACTAAACTCTGGCAGATGGAGGTCACGCAATATCTCAATTTAGAAATTTAAATATACACATGTTTCTGTTGATACCTGTTCCGCATTATACATGCCACTCTGATGACTGGTGAAAAGGCTGTAATGCCATTAGTCATTGCTTAGAGGCGTGGCAGCTGGGAAAGCCTGACAGCCTCAAGACAGACAACGGACCTGCCTACACTTTTTCAGACATTTTACAAACAATACAGGTCAAATATACTATAGGATTGCCATAATCCCCAAGGTCAAGAAATTGTAAAAAAGAACACATCATACTTTAAAAGAGCTCTTAAAAAACAAAAAGGGGAATTGCCCATGGCAAAACACCAAGAGTACAGTTGTCTTTAGCTCTTTTTACTCTAAATTTAATTTTGATATTTGATGGTCGCTTCTGCCGCGGATCGCCATGCCCCTACTAAAACCTAAGATTAATTAGGTACAGACAGCAGAGAGACTATCAATCAGATTGGGAAAGAACCACAGTGGCATTGAGATACAAGAAAATTTAATGCCCACTTGGCATCTGGCTTTCTATTAGCTAACTAATGAATAGATTTGTCAAGAACAAATTGAGGCGAGATATATGACGAGCTGTCTTGGCGCTTCTCTTAGAGGCTTATGTCTTTGCATGCTAAAATCCTTTCTCAGTATTCTCAGAGAGATCTCAATTATTTGAAAGGAAAATGGTCCATGAAAGCGATTTATCAAGACAAATTGCTGATGCAGATTGCTGCCCTTAACAACACTAGATTGGAACCCATCACGTTTGGAGATTTTCCACCTCGGATCACTAATGCTTTTCATTTTTTAAAGATTGGGCTGGCATGTTTGCCTGGGGGCTATTGTCCCTTTGGGATGTGGAGTATGTCTATGGCTTTTTGCCGCTATAACGAGAGCATGCCAGACACAAAGCGATTGTTTACCAGGCTATGGCGCCATTGAAAGCGGTGCTTCTCCCAGTGTATGGCTGGCCTCTGATAGATTGAGAGTCTCGCTTAGATCATATTTTTGTCACTGTCATGTGAAGTCATTGTATCCAGAGACGGGCAACTTTCCTCAGGCTCGACTCAACTTAAGACAGGAGCCCGTGGCGATAGGGTTAATTTCCAGTGACGGGTAAGGGCCGAAGTTTTTTGAGAGGAACGACCAAGACAGGAGCAATGACGTGGTATTGACGTGACACCCAGATCTAGACCAGTCATGGACAGAGGTGGCCCTGCCCTGTTTGTACATTCGGCTGGTCCCATGCCCCTCTGCTTCTGTTTCTCCCCTAATATTAAGCACACACCAATAGCCCAGAACGGTGTGTTATATTTCAGTCATCTCTAGCCATTGGGGTGCAGTCCTAATTGCAAGAGTGGTCGCATGGCCGGAAGCACCTGTGAGGCATGTCTTGACCTCTCTCAGACCACTACCTCCACCTAATGGGTTCATTTTAAATAAAACAAAAAAGAGGAGATGTAGGAGCGGCTAAAGATGGCGCTGACATCCGTGGTCGCTTGTGGTAAACACCTACAGCATGTGTTGGCATGCCCCAGCATCTAAGCAAGGCCAGGGTGATATTCATGCTAAATAGGTTATTTCATACTCCACCAATCCTCAGTGGACAAATTTACAGCCACAGTCTGTTTTGTATATAAGGCAACCGCTTTTGTTCCTCGGGGTCCCCTGGGTGATTATACAATGAGGTGTCCTGCAATAAAGGCTGATTGAGAAGGATCCAACGGTGTTGCGTCTTCCTTGCTGGTCGAGGTGGGCGCGACAAGTTACCTCACTCAGGATGATATAGAAAATCAACTAGAAAAGTTCCATCCATTTGCCTGCAAAACTCAGGTGTCCTCATTCTTAATAGCTAGGTAGTATTCCATGGTGTAAATGAACCACATTTTCTGTATCCATTCTTCTGCCCTGAGACATCTGGGTTGTTTCCAGCTTCTGACTATCACAAATCAGGCCATTATGAACTTAGTGGGACATGTGTCCTTGTGGCATCTTGGGGCACCTTCTTGGTATATTCCCAGGAGTGGTATTTCTGGGTCTTCAGGGAGATCTATTTCCAATTTTCTGAAGTACCTCCAGATTGATTTCCAGAGTAGTTATACCAGTGTGCAATCCCACAAGCAATGGAAGAGTGTCCCTCTTTCTCCACATCCTTGCCAACATGGGCTATTACCTGAGGTTTTGAACTTAGCCATTCTGATTGTTCTAAGGTGGAACCTTAGAGTCATTTTGATTTGAATTTCTGTGATAACTGATGAATTTGAACATTTCTTTATGTGCTTCTAAGACATTTGAGATTCCTCTGCTGTGAATTCTTGGTTTAATTCTATATCCCATTTTTTGATTGGGTTTGGTTTTCTGGTGGTTAGCTTTTTGAGTTCTTTATATATTTTGGATATTAGTCCTGTATTGGATGTGGGGTTAGTGAAGATTTTTTCCCAATCTGTAGTTTTCTGATTTGTCTTATTAACTGTCCTTTGCCTTAAATAAGTTTTTCAATTTCATGAGGTCCAATTTATCAATTCTTGATCTTAAAGTGTGAGTCATTGGAATTCTGTTTAGAAAATTTCCCCCTGTACCAAGGAGGTCAAGGCTCTTTCCCACTTTCTCTTCTATTAGATTCATTGTATCTCATTTTATGTTGAGGACCTTGATCCACTTCAATTTGAGCTTTGTCAAAGTGACAAATATGGGTCTATTTTCATTTTTCTGCATACAGACAGCCAGTTAGATCAGTGCCATTTATCGAAGATGCTTTCTTTTATCCATTGTACAGTTTTGGCTTCTTTTCAAAAATCAAGTGTGTGTAAGTCTGTGGTGTTTTTCTTGGGTTTTCAATTCTATTCCATTGATCAAGGTGTCTGTCTCTGTACCAATACCATGAAGTTTTCATCCCTATTGCTCTGTAGTAGAGCTTGACGTCAGGGATGACGTCCCCAGCTGTTCTCTTATTGTTAAGAATTGTTTTAGCTAATCTGTGTTTTCTGTCTTTCTAGGTGAATTTGAGAATTGTTCTTTTCATGTCTTTGAATACGTGTTGGGATTTTGATGTGGATTTCATTGAATCTGTAGATTGCTTTTGGTAGGATGGCCATTTTTACTATGTTAACTCTGCCAATCCATGGGCATGGAAGATCTCCCTATTCTTTGATATCTTCTTTGATTTCTTTCTTGAGACACTTGATGTTCTTGACATACAGATCTTTTACTTGTTTGGTTAGAATTACCCCAAGATATTTTGTATTATTTGTGGCTACTGTGAACTGAGTTGTTTCCTTAATTTCTTTCTTAGCCTGTTGATCATTTATACAAAGGAATGCTACTGATATATTCAAGTTAATTTTGTTTCCAGTCACTTTGCTGAAGTTGTTTATCAGCTGGAGAAGTACTCTGGTAGAATTTTTGGGGTCGTTAATGTATTGTATCATATCATTTTCTAACAGTGATATCTTTATTTCTTTTTTGCCATTTTGTATCCCCTTGATCTCTTTTTTGTTGTCTCATTGCTCTGATATCTAAACCACACAAGAACCAAGTCATAAAAGAGAACTTTGAGTATTATATTGAATAGATATGGGGAAAGTAGATTAGATATGGGGAGATTGGGCATCCTTGTTTTGTCCCTGACTTCATGGTATTGCTTCAAATATCTCTCCATTCCATTTAATTTGATATTGGCTGTTGGTTTGCAGTACCAAGTTAAATTAGGAGCAGGTACACTAAACAGACCCATAACTCATAAGGAAATAGAAGTCATTACAAACCTCCCAACCACAAAAGGTCCAGGGCCAGACAGATTTAGTGCAGAATTCTACCAGACCTTCAAAGAAGACCTAATAACATTATTTCTCAAACTATTCCATAAAATAGAAACAGAAGGAACACTACCTAATTAATTCTATGAAGCCACAATTACTCTGATATCTAAACTACACAAGAACCAAGCCATAAAAGAGAACTTCAAACCAATCTCGCTTATGGATATCGATGCAAAAATACTCAATAATATTCTTGCAAACTGAATCAAAGGGAAAATACATCAAAACCATCATTCACCATGATCAAGAAGGCTTCATCTTAGGGATGCAAGGTTGTTTCAATATACAAAAATCCATTAACATATTTCACTATATAAACAAACTCAAGAAAAATTGACATGATCATCTCCTTAGATGCAGAAAAAGCATTTGACAAAATACAACACGCCTTCATATTAAAAGTTTTGGAGAGTTCAAAAATTCAAGGCCAATACCTAAACAAAATAGAAACAATTTACTGTAAAGTCTATTTTTATCCAGTAACTATATAGATTATCTTATTCATTCACTTAACAAATTGTTACTGGTGCTTGCTTTGTGTAAGTCATAGACAAAATACAAAGAACAAAGGCATATAGTTTTAGTAGTTTCTGCTGAATACTTGTAAACTTTTCAGACTTTAGGAGTAAGGTTTATATTCAAGAACATCACAAGTATTCACAATAAACATATAAACCTTGCTTTTGTAGTAATCCCCAAATTACCTTTATTTATAAAACCCAGAAGTTTCAAAACAGCAATGGGTGACATTTAAAATTTGTATATGTTGCAATTATTCTAGCTATGGAACACAGAAAATGTGAACAATTTAAAATAATTTCTTGTGTTTAAAATTATCTGTTAACGTTCAAAGAACTATATGCTGAATTAATCATTATGGCTCCAGAAATACAAATGTAAAACTGCACACAGAGAGACTAAACTAAAAATACAAACAGAGCAGCCTCCTCCTAGCATCCTTTTTATGAATATGCCACAGACATAAACCAAATATGAAAAGCAAAAGCTTCCCTAAGTCTCATTTTCAAATAATGCAGTTTGGATCACTGAAGCAAAATTGGTCTGTCTCTTCTTTTACATAAAGCATAGAATACTAAGACATTAATATCCTAAAATAATCTTTAACTAACATGACAAATTGAACATCACATATTCTTAATCTACATAACCTATTTTGTATTGTGTTTCTTTTGGAAATTGAAAAATGAATGAAATGTAATTTCATATACTCACCTTTCATTTTGGTCCATTCCCAGTACTCTTTTACATAAATAAATTGATGAGTTAAAAACATTTATGACTATCTTTTTAAAATAATATTTTTATTTTAAAACTACTATATAATTTCATCTTTTCCCCCTTTCTTCTTCATAGCCCTCCCTTACACCCCCTTACTCTCTTTGAAATTAATGCTCTTTCTTTTTTCAATCATTATATACACATTCTGCTCATATATTACCTCTATATGTAAGACAATCATAAATTTTTCTTCTCATTTCCTTATTTAATTTATATCAAATTAAAATGGGAAATCTCTGTGTTTGACTGAAAATATGTAAATCCGCAAAACTGAAGAAATGTCCCTTGATGATAATTGACAGTCCATGAAATACCCAATATGTGTCCCATTTGCTTTAATAAAGAAGGTATATATTTCTTAAACTGAAGCCTTTAGCATATATGTCCTTTGCATTCGATACATTTAGCATTCCTTCGACAGTCCAATATTTCTAAATAAACTGTTCTAAAATCATTGCAAAATTGTTTAGCTCTTTATATTCTCTATTCTAAAATTATAAGAAATAAATGCAACCTCCACCATGTCATTATTTTGGAATGTTTCATGTATTTCCTCATTATATTTCGCTTCTTTACAATATATTGCAATAATGATAAGATGGCATCCTGGGAATGATTCAAGAGGATTCAGGGAAGCAATGACCAACTGAGGGTTAATAGTAATGGGAATTATCTGATTTAAGCATTTTTTAAATAATGAATACATTTAACATACTTGCAAATTTGTTTTTACTTCTTCAAAGGGTGCAACATTAGCACTCTCAGACTTTTAAGGTTTATTCATTTTAATTTTATGTGTATGACTGATTTTGCTTGTGTGTATATGTTCCATAAGTGTGTCAGATCTTCTAGAACTGGATTTATCAACTGTTGTATGCCATCACATAGCTTCTGAAAACAGAAACCAGGTCTTTTTCAAGAAAAGCCAATGCCCATAACTGTTGAACAATCTCTTTAGCCCCCACTCTCAGACTTAAAATAATCAAGTAGGTAACCTACACATCCATTTCTTATGTCGTTTCAATTATTCTGTGATACATGACTAAACATGGAAGGGAAAATGTCAGTGGAGAAGAGTTAGAAGTCCTGAATACCAAAAGACAAATAAAATGTTTATTTCCTCAGTACAATTACTACGCATACCAATATGTCTCACACCACTGCTACAGGGCTTTGATCTGGGGGTCTGAAAACTCAGGGCCTGATCCTGCAAGGAAGTTGTTAGAAAGGGAAATCTTAGGTTCTATATTAGATGGATGCAGTCAAGAACTCTGAGTGGTTTCCAGCAGTTTATTCTAACAAGCTCTCCAGGTGATTCTGATGCAGACTTAGGTTTACAAATCACTGGAGAGCGGTACATTTAATCTAACAAGTCAAATGTGTAATTCTCCAAAGGTGAGCCATTTGTGAATTTTGTATTCTGTTATACTAAAGGGTTTACAATTGCTTAACATTGTAAAGAAAAATCAACGTCAACGTTAAACACATTGCAGCATAGAAACTTCGTAAATCTTATTTTTCCCGTTTCCTTTCCCAGCTATCTCAAAACAGATTATGTCAAATCTTGTCACTGGTCCCATTAAAAACCCTCTAACGAATGCCTCTCCTACTTAAACTGAAACCTGCTCCCTTCCTTGCTATTTATATCTACTTTTGGAATACAATTTATTCTGTTTACATGCTTATTGGAAATCTTTCCCTGCTAGAATGCAGGTTAATGAAAGCCATGATTTCCATCTGTTTTGCTCCCTGCTGACTTGCATGTGGCTAAACCAGTGCCTGACATGCAATTGAAACTTGGTATGTATTTGGAAAATGGAGCAGGGAGAGGAGGGGAAGATGGAGAACAAAAGAGAAGGCATGCAGAAACATTGAAAACCTTAAGTCACTTTCCAACTAGTACAGTAGTATCTACATATTAGTAAACTTCGTGTCTGTCTAAATATCTGAGCTAGGTGGTTATACTTAGAAACTTTACTTCTCACCTCTTATCTCACTTTCTGTTAGTCTTCTCCCTAAGCTAGATTATGTTTTTAATCTCTCAACTAAACTGAAAACCATATTTACTAACAGCATCAAAATCCCCTTATATAATATGAATAGAACATATATTTTAATATATTGTAAAATATATAAGAAGAAATATATATATTTATTTTAAAATATACACAGGACAGGGGATTGAGAAGTGGATTAGCATTTAAGAACATGTACTTCTCCTCTAGAGGACTCAAGTTCAATTTCTTCTTGCACCCTTGTTGGGTGATTCACAATCACATATAAAACACTGGTATTACCCAGGAGGAGCAGAAGAAGGCAGATCTCTGTGAGGTTAAAGCCAGCTTGGTCTACATCATGAGTTCTACAATAGCCAGAGCTAGATATGTAGAAAGACCCTGTCTCAAAATAACAACAAAAGAACTAAAGAACTAGTTGTTCTTTCTAAAAGTAGAACACACGGGTCATTCATAAAATTGAACTTACACATCATAAAGAAGTTGTCACAATTTTTATAGTAGGTATTATAAAGATGAATTTCTGTTCATAAAGCAGTTAGGTTGGATATCCATTAGAAAAAGAAAAAAAAGACATTGATATTTCTTCAAATTAAAAACCCATTTCTAAATCACTCATGAGATAACTAAGAAATAATAGCAAATTCTAGACTGCTTAAAAGTAAATAATGAAAGTGATTTTGAGATACTCACAATCAAAAAGTTTTAGCATCAATAACTATGACCTATCTTTTTCCCCACGTATAAAACTGCAGTTTCCTGATCTCTATACATGTCAACTGCCTATTGCTTCTCCTTGAAAAAGAGTTTGGGGGATTTTGTTGTTTAAATTTTCTAAGGATAACTGTTATTTGAGAAGATTTGACAGCTGCTTGTTTTCTAATTGTTCCTCATATAAATTTTCATGCCAAACTAGTTGGTAAGGGTTTTAACAAGGAAGAGACCCGGCTTATTTTACTTATATGCTTTTTATTTTTACGTAGCAGAAGCTGAAACACCATATGGCTCCCAGCTTTCGGTTGTTTGGGCTCCAAACTGGCTTCTTGTCTGAGTTCTAAAATCAACTAATCATTTTAATCTTTCACAATGTACTCTTATTTCATGACAGTTTAAAATAGTGTATCATGGAATAAAGCTCCACTGGCTAGTCTTGTTTCATTTCTCTTACAAAGCAGGTTTATTTTTTGTTTTGGTTTGGTTTTTTTGCTGTTGTTCTTTTTTTTTAAAAATTCACGATCTTCCTTGGCTATGACATCTGTACCTCTTGCTAAGGAGATCATTAGCAATGTTCAATTCTTGGATAGGTGTGACATGCGAAGATACCTTTAGCAGGAATGAAGTAATAACAAAAAATGCAAACAGATTCCCAGGAAGCAAGATGAAATCTTTAATCAGCTAAGCGTGTTCCATATTTTACAATTTCATCTGGAATACTAATAATGGCCCAGCACACTTGACAGGTGGAAGCGCTTGAGGGCCATTGAGCATTGAGTTTTCCAAAAGTAGAGCAATTACAGAAACACCTGTGTTAAATAACCATACACTGATTTGCTATGAAAATATGCAGAGTGTTTAACAGCTCTCCAAAATCATGATTTGCTTTTGATCGACTTGGTGCATTTACAATGAGTCAATAACCATTTATTGTTATGTAAACCATTCTACCTTATAAATTAATCCAAACCCTCACTATCTTTATTAAATACGCATGGAAATGGAGAGGCATGCAGTGAAAACAGTTCTGTTACTGTTTTCATTAAAAACAGGAAGCAAAAGAAGGAATGAAAGAAAGAGAAAAACAAAACTGTCCCTTTCCTGTTTGTTGCATCAGGTTTTGGTGCCCAAGTTTAAGAGTGTGTTTTGGTACCCTGTCTTAAAAGTGGTTGCTAGAGACCTTTTATTTTCCATACCCAATATAACAAAAGAGTTGAAATACTATTGTGGCAGCTGGGGTAGTATATGATACACACAAGAAAAATGGGCAGATCAATACTCTGCAATATTGGAAAGACAGAGCAAGTGAAAGAAAAAGCATTTTCATGCCAAAAGCACATTGCAAAACTAGAGTTTACAGCACTTGATATCAAGAGCAAGAAGGGTCTCTATTTGCTCTCTATTTGTTTGTTCCTGAACAAGTATCCCACTCCTGTCCCAGAAGTACCACATATCTTTGAACTAACTTCCTAGTTAAAAGTTTTAAAAGGATAATATCAAGTCCCTGGAGTTTAAGACTTTCAAAACAATGTTAAAATAATGAAGGCAGTTGATGCTGTTGGAAATATGGTTGACTCACCAGACTATGAACTTGTCTATAACATCTGTTAAAGCAGGTTTTTGAAATCTGTTGGACAATGGTGAGATAGATTTCCTTTAAGATACCACAAAGAATATTTATTGGGACATTTCTATATCTGTCATTTAATGCAAGTTGGACTGTTTTTAGAGCACGGATTAAGACTTTTAAAATCTACCAAAAGCTTTATTTTACTTTGGAGTACTCAATGTTTTTAATTTGATGACTGATTATCGCAGAATTAAATTTTTTACCTCTATTATCTATGGACTCAATGAACTAAATTTAACTTCAATGCAGTTTTAAGAAGAAAAAGCAAACTGTAAACAAATAAGAAATTAAATAACTAGTGTTTCAATTCCCTTTGGCCTTATGGTCGGGTTTTGCCTTCTGTTTGTTATTGGAAAAGGGAAAATAAAAGGAGCCACTTCATGTTAAGTGAAGTATAACATAAACAGGATTAGTTCTTCCACAGAGCCAGTTATCTGGATTAGAAGAGAAGACTTGATTAATAGGTGCATTTGTAATACTTTGTGCTTGTGAGGAATCTCCCAAAATACATAATGCTTTAACACCACCCCTACACACACACATTGAATAGAGGACATTTTTTTCTATTCTCAATATTCATCCATAAAAATGTGACTTTTATAAAAGTGTAAAGTGGGACATGAAAGAAGCCACGACCAATATCCAATTAGACAGGGGGATTATTTTCCCAAACAGCTTGTAGAATATGGGGGTTAGAACTAGAGATAGGGAGGTTCATTGATTTCCAGTGGTACAATGATTTCCAGTACTGGAGAGTCACAAAATCCCACTGCATACAGTATAGACTTACTGTTTATATGTCTTGATTAATTTTGTTGTCGTTGTTGTTTTTGTTGTTGTTGATTTGTTTGGTTTCCTTCACATGCATAGGATTTTTTTCTTTCATTTTTATTAAATCGGGTATTTCTTTTTTACATTTCAAGTATTATTCCCTTTCCCGGTTTCCAGGCCATCAGCTGCGTAACCCCTCCCCCTCTCCTTCTATGTGGATGTTCCCCTCCCCATCCAACCACCATTACCACCCCCCCAAACAATCCATAACACTAGGAGTCAAGCCTTCGCAGGACCAAGGGCTTCCCCATCCACTGGTGCCCCTACAAGGCTATTCACTGCTACATATGCATTTAGAGCCTGGGGTCAGTCCATGTATAGTCTTTGGGTAGTGGTTTGGTCTCTGGAAGCTCTGGTTGGTTGGCATTGTTGTTCTTATGGGGTCTCAAGCCCTTTCAGCTCTTTCAGTCCTTTCTCTGATTCCTCCAACGGGGGTCCCGTTCTCAGTTCAGTGGTTTCCTGCTGGCATTCGCCTTTATATTTGACATATTCTGACTGTGTCTCTCAGGAAAGATCTATATCCAGTTCCTGTCAGCCTGTACTTCTTAGCTTCGTCCATCTTATCTAGTTTTGGTGGCTGAATATGCATGGTTCACATGTGGGGCAGGCTCTGAATGGCCGTTCCTTCAGTCTCTGTTCTAAAGTTTGCCTCCCTATCCCCTCCTATGGGTATTTCTGTTCCCCTTTTCAAGAAGGAGCAAAGCATCCACATTTTGGTCATCCTTCTTGAGTTTCATGTGCTCTGTGCATCTAGGGTAATTCGAGCATTTGGGCTAACAATTATCCACTTATTAATGAGTGCATACCATGCGTGTTTTTCTGTGATTGGGTTACCTCACTCAGGATGACATTTTCTAGTTCCATCCATTTGCCTAAGAATTTCATAAAGTCATTGTTTTTGATAGCTGAGTAGTATTCCATTGTGTAGATGTACCACATTTTCTGTATCCATTCCTCTGTTGAAGGGCATCTGGGTTCTTTCCAGCTTCTGGTTATTATAAATAAGGCTGCTATGAACATAGTGGAGCATGTGTCTTTGTTGTATGTTGGAGCATCTTTTGGGTATAACATGCATAGGATTTAATTGGCTGTTGATTATTTCAAGGCAACCTGGGCAAAACCTCTTTCTTTATTTCACATCTCTCTTCATTTCTTCAGGAATATTCTTGTGACAGTGAGAAAGGAAGAAGAAACTTAAACATGTAATTGTTCCTAAGTGTCCTTCTTAAAAATTTTCCTCAGTTTCTGTTGTTACGTCTCCCTTTTCATTTCTGATTTTGTTAATTTGGGTATTGTGTTTGTGCGCTCTGGTTAGGCTGGTTAGTTGTTGATTTTCTCAAAGAACCAGCTCCTGGTATTATTGATTCTTTGTATACTTCTTTTTGTTTCTACTTAGTTGATTTAAGCTCTGGTTTTTATTATACCCTATCATCTCCTTTTTGAATATATTTGCGTATATTTGCTTCCTTTTTTTACTAGAGGTTTCAGGTGTGCTGTCAATTTGTTAGTGTATGCTCTCTCCCATTTCTTTCTGCAGGCACTCAGAGCTGTGAATTTTTCTCTTAGCATGCTTTCATTGTATCCCATAAATCTGGGTATTTTGTGCCTTCATTTTCATTAAATTCTAAAAAGTCTTTAATTTCTTTCTTTATTTCTTCTTTGACCAATTTATTATTGAGTAGAGCATTGTTCAACTTTCATGTGTCTGTGGGCTTTCTGTCATTTTTGTTGTTATTATTGTCTTAGTCTATGGTGATCTGATAGGATACATGGGATTAATTCAATCTTTTAATAACCATTGATGCTTGTTTTGTGAGTGATTATATTGTCAATTTTGGAGAAGTTACCATGAGGTGCTGGGAAGAATATATATTCTTTTGTTTTAAGATGAAATGTTCTAAAGATATCTGTTAAATCCATTTGGTTCACAACTTCTGTTAGTTTCCCTGTGTCTCTGTTTAGGTTTTGTTTCCATGATCTGTCCATTGACGAGAATGGAATATTGGTAACATACACTATTATTGTATGAGTTGAAATGTATGCTTTGAGCTTCTGTAAAGTTACTTTTATGAATGTGGGTTCCCTTGCATTTATGCATAATTGTTCAGAATTGAGAGTTTATCTTAGTAAATTTTTACTTTGATGAGTATGAAGTATCCTTCCTTATCTTTTTTGATATTAGTTGATTGAAAGTCAATTTTATCTGATATTCGGATGGCTACTACAGCTTGTTTCTTGGAACCATTGGCTTGGAATTTTTTTCCAGCCTTTTACTCTGAGGTCATGTCTGGCTTTCTCACTGAGGTGCCTGTATACAGCAAAATGCTGGGTCTTATTCAAATATCCAGTCTGTTAGTCTATGTCTTTTCATTGGGGAATTGAGTTTATTGATGTTAAGAAATATTTAGGAATAGTGATTGTTGTTTCCTGTTATTTTGTTTTTAGAGGTGGAATTATGTTTGTGTGGCTCTCTTCCTTTGTTTGTTTGCAAGAATATTACCTTCTTGCTTTTTCTAGGTTGCAGTTTCGTCCTTGTGTTGGAGTTTTCCATCTATTATCTTATGTACGGCTGGATTTTTGGGAAAATAGTGTGTATATTTGGTTTCATCATTGTATATCTTGGTGTCTCCATCTACGGCAATAGAAGGTGTTGCTGGATATAGTAGCCTGGTCTGGCATTTGGCATACTATTATGTGACGGGAGGTATTTCTTTTCTGTTCCAATCTATCTGGAGTTCTATAGGCTTCTTGTATTTTTATGGACATCTATTTCTTTAGGTTAGGGACATTTTCTTCTGTAATTTTGTTGAAGATATTTATTGGCCCTTTAAGTTGGGAGTCTTTGCTCTCTTCTATAACTATTATCCTTTGGTTTGATTTCCCATTGTGTCCTGGATTTCCTGGTTGTTTTGGGTTAGGAGCTTTTTGTTTTTCTCATTTTCTTTGACTACTATGTCAATGTTTTCTATGGTATCTTCTGCCCCCGAGATTCTCTCTTCAATTTCTCATATTCTGTTGGTGATGCTTTTGACTATGACTCCTGATCTCTTTCCTAGGTGTTCTTTCTCCAGGTTTGTCTCCCATTGTGAATCCTTACTGTTTCTATTTCCCTTTTTAGATCCTGGATGGTTTTGTTCAATTCCTTCACCTGGTTGGTTGTGTTTTTCTGTAATTCTTTGAGAGATTTTTGTGTTGCTTCTTTAAGAGCTTCTACTTGTTTACCAGTGTTCTCCTGCATTTCTTTAAGGGAGTTATTTGTTTCCTTCTTAAAGTCCTCTATCATCCACATGAGATGTGATTTTAAATCTAAATCATGCTTTTCGGGTGTGTTGGGTTATCTAGGATTTGCTGTGATGGGAGGACTGGGTTGATTCCTGTTGCTTAGGTTTTTGTGTGCCCTTCACCATCTGTTTATCTCTGATGTTAGTTGGTGTTGCTGTCTTTTACTAGAGTTTTTTTTTTCCTGTGGTGGGCCTGTGGGCCTGTGATCTTAGGCCTGTGATTGAGAGCGCTCCTGAGAGCTCTGTCTGGGGAGATTTTGTTTGTAGGGCTATGGGACAGCCTTTGCTCTGAGCACAGATGGAGACTGGCAATGTACCATCTCAAGCTGTTCAGCGGTTCCTGTGCCCTCTGTGCTCCTGGTAAGTCTCTCTTTCGGCTGTCAGTGGAACAAAAGTGGGGTCCCACCTGTGGGCTTAGGACTGAGAGCACTCCTGGCTGAAAAGCTTTCTGAGGGCAGGTTTTGGGTCTGAAGGGCTGTGAGACAGCCTTAGCTCTGGGTGCAGATGGAGATAGTAAGTGTGACTTATAAGTTTTTAATGTGCCTATTTTTTAAAAATATTTCCCTTCTCTTATTGCTCTAGTGTGAAGTTCTAACACTATATGGAAGGAGAGGTAAAAATGGATACCTATTTTTTGTTGATAACAGGGGTTATGTTTTAGGTTTCATATACTGTGAGATGTTGGTAGTATATTTGTCATATGTTGTCTTAATTATGTTGAGATACATTCCTCTTATACTCAGTTTATTCAAGATTTCTATAATGAAGGTATGTTCAATACTACATCGGTATCTATTGAGATGATAATATGATTTTTATTCTTCCTTCTGTTGATGTGAGGCAATACATTTTATTGATTTACATATGTTGAATCATCCTTAAATTCCTAGAATAAATTTAATTTGATCATGATGAGTGATCTTTTTGACATGATATTAGGTCTTATTTGCTAGGATTTTCTTGACATATTTTACAGCTATATTCATCACTCATATCAGATTATGAATGTTTTTGCTGTTGTGTCCTTATTTTGGTATGACTGTATGCCAGCCTCATAAGCTAAATTCAGAGATTTTTTTCCCTTTCATTTCTTTAACTCTGAGAAGAACTGGCAGTAGATCTTCTTTAAGTATTTGGTAGATATTAGGAATGAAGCTACTCATTACTGGTTCTTTGATGTGTGAATCTGTGTTACCAATGTAGTTTTAGTACCTTGTATTTCTTTGTTTTCAATTTCTATGTTTTTATAGTTTAATTTTGGTAGGTTATATGTATCCAGAAACTTATTCATCTAAACTAGATTTTCATAATTGCAAGCAGAGAGCCTCTTTTCGTAATCTATAATAATACCATGTAGGCATATAGCATTATCTCCTTTTTCATCTTAATTTTATTTGTATCACTTCTGTTTATTAATTCAAGTTAAAGGTTTGTAGTTTTTTAAAAAAATAAATATTATTTTATGTATATATGTACACTGTAGCTCTCTTCAGGCACACCAGGAGAGGGCGTCAGATCCCATTACAGATGGTTGGGAGCCACCATGTGGTTGCTGGGAAGTGAGCTCAAGACCTCTGAAAGAGCAGAGCCATTTCTCCACCTTAAAGTTTACAGATTTTAATTATGTTTTCACAACCAGTTTATTTGTTTAGTTGACTCTTTGTCTTATATTAGACTTTAGGTCATTTTTAAAATGCTTGTCAATAACTATTTATCTCCAACTCATTTGGCATATGCTTTATTCTTCCATTCCTAGATCCTTGAAATATATATATCTTTTAAGTCTATTTTCTTGATAGTAGAATTTAGCTCTGAGGTTCCCTTGCTGCATTGTTTTGTCTTAAAGATCTAGCTAATATTGAAAGCAGTAATTTGAATTTTTCTATTATTCTATTCTATTGCGCATTGCATATTACTATATTCTCTATTTACCATTCAGTGTAGTATTATCTGTTTTATAAATAGTGTGATTTGTCTTTAATACATATATGATATATTTTCTTATTGAATTTATATTGTTCAGTTTCTTCTTGTTTTTCTTATCTTCAAGTATGTTTTGCCTGAGCTAAGCATCTTTTGGCATCACTCTATATCTTTGTCGATGTTTTGGTTCCACATCTGTGAATATCATTGCTGTTTAAGGTATTTTCTTACAAGTAGCTTATCTTTGGGTGTTGTAGTTATGTCCATTCAGGAGTCTAAAATTTTATTCAAGGTTATAGAGATGTGAGGATTTATTGTTGTGATCTCATCAAATTTCATTTATTTGATTAATAACATTTGTTTAATTCCTCTTCCCTTGTTCACTTTTCCTGATTTGGTGATTCATTGTTTGGGAAAGATTTTATTGTTTTCACTTCTCTTTTGTGTATCTATCTTACTAATGGTTTGGATACTTTCATGATTATAGTGACCACACTCTGGCCTCTGGATACAGGATACCTGTAAACATCTTTTATCAAGCTAATCTGGTATTGAAATGTCTCTACATTTGCTTTCTAGGAAACATTTTTTTAACAGTACATCTTCATATTTTTGAATTACAGTTTTACAGGATATGGTATTCTTGATTCATAGATATTTTCACCCAAAACATGGAATAAGTCCTTCCATTCCTTCATGGCCTGTAAATTTATTGTGAAAATGTAGGATAAAGAATGTATTTAAGTGTATATTCATATATTCATGTTATAGTTCTTAGAATTCTCTTTGTCTTTTTTTTTTTTTTGGTAACTTGACTATCATATGCTCTAGTGAACCTCTTTTTAAACAATTTCTATATGAGTTTTTTATATGCCTCTTGATATTCTTATCTTTCTCAAATTTATAGATTTGTTCAGTAATTATTTCATTGAATAGATTTGGTATGGCTTTTATACCCTTTTCTTTTGCTTTGAGTACCTGTAAACGCAGTGAGGTTTTTATTTAATTATGCTCCGCAGTTCTTAATGGCCCATGTCTTTTTTTTTCATTCTTGTCTTTTATCAGGTTTTGTCTAACTAAAATATATCAGACCTGTCACCAAGTTCAAATATTTCTTTTATTTAATTTATTGTTGAAGCTTTTAACTTTCTTCCTTTTTGAATTGAATTCCTGAGATCCTTATTTACAAGATTCGTTTAATGTTTTTCAATATATCTTAGTTTGCTGAATTCCATAGAGTACAGTTTTCCTAATTTATTTATTTACTTACATCCCAGACATTGCCCACCTCCTTCCCCCCTCACAAATTCCTTCTCCCCCAACTTTTACTTCTGGGTCTCTGAGAGAGTAGAGTCCCCCATGAGTTTCCCCCATCCTGGCACTTCAAGTCTCTGCAGCCTTAGGCACATCCTCTCCCACTGAGGCAGATGAAGGCAGCCCTCTGCTACATATGTGTCAGGTACCTCAGTCCAACTTGTGTATCTTCTTTCATGATGTTTCAGTCTCAAAGAGCTCTTAGGGATCCATGTTAGTTGACACTCTTGATCTTCCTGAGGGTTTCTATCCCCAACATTGCTTTCAATTCTTCCCTTTACACAGTGGAATACTATTCAGCTTGTAAAAAGGATATCAAGAGGTTTACAGGCAAATGGACCTAACTATAAATATCATCCTGAATTAGCTAACCCAGACCCAAAAGGACATGCATGGTATGTACTCACTGATAAATGGATATACTCATAAAGTATAGCATACGCATGATATACCTCACAGACTCAAAGAAGTTAAACAAGAAGGAATGCCCAAGTGAGGATAATTGAAACCTTTTCAGAAGGGGGAATAAAATAGTCATGGCAGGCAGAGGGTGGGAGGGGCATTGGTGAGAGAGGGGTTGGGGAGAGGAATGGGAGGAAAGGATCATGTGTGAGAAGAGGCAGGAGAGAGGACAAGAATGCCAAAAGAATAAATGCAAATCTGAAGCTTCTAGGGATGTGGGGGGGGCTGGGAGGAATCTCTAGGAAGTTCCAGAGACCTGGGATGAGAGAGGCTCCCATGAGTCAATGTGGGTTACCTTAGCCAAGATGCTTAACAGTCTGGATATGAAACCTGAAAAGGCCACCTCCATCCCACCCTTAAAACTTTTGACCCAAAATTTGTCCTATCAAAAAAAAATAATAATGCAGGGAAAATATGGAGCAGAGACTAAAGTAATAGCCAACCAATGACTGCACCAACATGAGACCCATCTTCAATCCCTGACATTGTTCATGATACCCTGCTATGATTACAGATAGGAGTCTAGCATAACTGTTCTCTGAAAGGCTCTACCCAGCAGCTGACTGAAATAGATGCAGATACCCACATACAAATATTGGTTGGAGGTCAGGGACTCTAATAGTTTTCCTAATTTAAATGAATTATTTTTATTCTCCTAGATCTCATTAAGCTTTTGTTTTATCATTTAAAATATTCTTTTCTTTGGCACTTGGTCAATATTGGTTTTCTTGGATATAGTAAAGGTATTATGTTCTTTTGGAATTATTGCGCTGGGTCATTTTTCCACATTAGTCAATTCATATGCTAAAATTTAGACATCTGATAGATTATTTATCTCTAATGTTTTATGACATGGATCTCCTAGCAAGTAGATTGTTCCTAAAGATTTGTGTTTATGTGCTCAGTATGTAATAGTGACTTTTGCCACAAGTTTGGCATGGTAGTGTAGTTTAATATAGATTCTTTGTCTAAAATTAATTATTCATTCTCCCCTGAGTTTCTTCAAGTTTGGAGATGTTCAGTCAGCTCAGACAGGTACATTATGGGCAATAGCCAATGTATGGCGCTCACAGTGGCATCATTCCTGCAATGAGTATATTGGCTTTAGTCAAACAATAGAGAGCTTCTGAGGTGCTGACATGATAGGTACAATTTGCTGTTGGCAATGCTTTTTTTAAAGATTTATTTATTTATTTTTATGTATGAGTACACTGTTGCTGTCTTCAGACACATCAGAAGAGAGCATTGGATCCTATTAAGATGGTTGTGAGCCACCATGTGGTTGCTGGGAATTGAACTCAGAACCTCTGGAAGAACAGTCAGTGCTCTTAACCTCTGAGCTATCTCTCCAGCCCCTGGCAATGTTTTTTTTTAATCAGTGGTAGCCACAGCAGTGTTTGAAGACCTAAAGTCTTATCCTCAATTCAGACATTGTTGTAGACTTAGTAATATTATGCACAGAAGGAAAAACTGGTTAGAACTTTAGTATTCCCTTAGTTTGTACATCTCTATCTCAACAGTAGTATGTATGTCCTGACAGCAGTGCATCGAACATAGAGGCACAGTGACCAGCTGAGGGTAGTAGGATGTATACTTTATTCTCCATCCACTTCAACAGTGATTTCTTAGGGATCCAGACATATTGATTCTACTGATAACAAATCTCCATTTTCATGTTCAAGGAGGGTACTTCTCTTACCTATTGAAAGCCACATTCTAGTTAGTTAAATGGGCAATAAACAAGTTTTTCTTTGACCTATAAATTTTTCAAAACATTGTTTGAGTTCAGAATAGCCGAGGTTTAAAACCGATGCTTTCGCTTCATCATCTTCTTTTAAAATGTTATAGTTGGCCTTTTAAGGAACAAAATATTAGTATATGCCCATTGAAAAAACTGAAGAAAATCATCTCAAAGGAAAAATTCTAAACTGAGAAATGTCTCAAATTATTAACCCAGTTATTCTTATCTTAAATAGCTGCTATTTTGATCAAATCTAATGTTCCCCTGACTCTTATTTTCTCCAGAAAAATATTGTTCAGTGGATTTTTTGAAAACAAGGCAAAATAAAGTAGTGCATTTTGAAAATATAGCATGATAAAGACAAAATGGAAAGCAAAGGAGTATGTGCTCCACTTTTAACGTTAGTGTATTGCAGAAACTGGGAATAACCAAAAGTTGTCATGGATATATATACACTGTGCTTGTGATTCCTTTTGGAACTCAGAGACAGTTTTCAGATAAACATTTACTAAAGAACCTATTTATCTATGCTTTATATGGTCTACAAAAGAAAAATGGTAGTTGGATGGTATAATGATTAACCCTAAATAGTGGCTATGACTGCTGAGGTTTTCTGGGGGACAAATAATACATAGAATTGTTGGACAAAAAGTTGAGTTTGCTTTTATAGAGCAGAGGTTTAGGATATACAATAGTAAGATATTCACTAATTCCAGAGGAGAAAAGATGTTTCTATATGGCAGTTTTACAAAGACAGCAACAGTAACAGTTGGCCACTAAGTTCAAAGAGACACAGGGTCCTACAGCCAAAGTTCCTCTATCATTCTAGTTATGTGAAATTACAATCTTTTCTAAGTGACAGAAGAATTTCTATGTGACTAGAGTTTTAGAAGCATTAACTCTTGGAGCTTGACTTAATTTCTCTTCTATTTCTTTGATGAGACAATATCACCAAGGTGATGTAGAAAACCCCTTTAATGAAAAGCTTGCTTATCGTTTCTGAAGGTTACATGAGGTTACTCCCTACACATGGTAGGGAGTGTAGTAGCATATAAGTGGGCATGGCCCTGAAGCAGTAATTGAGAGCTTACATTTTATCCAGAAGTACATAGCATGGGGCTAAAAAGACAAACAGAATGGAAATAGCAGGATGCAGGAGGGTGGTCCTAGAGTGGGGTTTATGAAACCTTAAAGGCCGCCCCCAAGTGACATGTCTCCTCCAAAGACTCCACATTCTAAGCCTCCCTAAACTATCTACTAGATGAGAACCAAATAGTCAAATATAGGAGTTTATCAGGGTGTTCCTGTTTTAATCCAACAGAGAGGCCTTTAGAATTCCTTGAGTCTGTTTTTGCATTGCAAGGATATCTTGATAAGAGATATATCAGTGTGTGTATCTTGAACTGTAGACCTGTTTTCTGAAATGGAATTTCCACAGCCATGGTAGATTTAACATACTGTTGATCCTTCACCTTTCCTCTTCTAAGAAAATTTATCCATAGAAGAAAATTGCAAATCAAGGTTCTTCAGGAGGTTTGAGTCTTTTCTTTAATAGTTCAATATCTTTGGCACATTTAGGAGAGAAGTTGGATGCCTGTCACACTGATCTTCAAAGGAAAGATGGGCTTTTACATTTTTAAGGTTGGTTTAGAATCTTCCTTGTCCATTTTGCTTCGCAAACCATGCAATCCCTTTTACCTGTTTCCTCCACCCCTTCTGTAAAGGGATTAGGATGCCTTTCTTCATTTGGTTCTTAGTGTGTCCAATTCAAATGAATGTGACCAACACTGTAGAACTAAGACTCCATCAGAACTGTCTATTATCATTAGAGTTTGATTGCATGAAGTATTCCATTCCTTTCTCACTCCTACTTAGCTATGATCTTTCCCTGTTCTGTAGTTAGAAGGACAAGGCCCCCATAGATACAGTATGTTGGCTTGGTTATATTATATATAAAAGTAATCACGGTGCTAATCAGGCTGCTTCTACTGATCTTGCTCATGTCAGGGCTGACTATCAACCAGACACAGCAGAACCTGATGACTCCATGTTACCAACCACACTGAGAAACAAAGTGTACCAATTAACCTTCAGCCACACTGGACTGAAGACTGACCTTTCATTATTTTAATGAAAACATCAAGAAAGGCCACTATTGAGAAACTCAAAAACTATCCAATTATTCTGTTGCATGTTCTGGTTAGCAATGTACAAAAAGCACAGTCAGGGTTAGAAAGACAGGATTCTTGGTGTAAATGTGAATAAAGAGGAGGTGTACAGAATCTCATACTTTTCACCACTGAGCTTGCATAAAGCCTTTGCAATCCTTTGCTAGAAGAAAAGGTGGAGGACAGTACTCATATCTCAAGAGAATACTGTTTCCAGAAGACCGACAGAACACCATGTAAAATGCTGGTATGACTGTATTTCAGTTTCTATTCCTGGAGCCCATGTTATGTTTTTTACAGAGGTTTTGCTGTGCTCATATTGTGCTTTAAACTGAACTCAAATTCGTCAGAGGAAAAGGTTATTTTATCAAATGGCATATCTGACAGACTTAATAAGCACATTTTTTATTTTATTTTCCCCCACACCATCATTTCTGTAACATAAAAAGCTCTTTACAAACATCATAGAGTTTCTTTGAAAAGTCTGCTGCACAGAATTGTCATGCTTTCTTTCATATGTAGAAATCAATCTTTAAATTATGTGTATATATACACAATGTGCACACACACATTTAGGCTGCAAAACTATAAAACCGATCTTTAGCAGGGAGAAAGATAAAGAAGTAGAGCTGATAATGAAGTGCATGTAACAGGATAGCAGAAGGGGGTAACTAACTGAAAGGAGAAAAAGAATCAGCTGCAGAGAGAAATGGCATTTGGGAGAGATGAGGGTGGGCAGGAAGAATGAAAGCAAAGTATAATGGTGTGCACGAATGATGATGTCAGCGTTAAAGCCAACGCTTTGTTTGTTAACCTTAAAACAGTGGCTCTGCAAACAAATCTCTTCATTCTTGAGAAATTTAAAATACGTGCTGAGCCATTACTACCACATGCATGAGACTACACTACATGCAATGGATATGAGCATGTGTAAGTGGGAATCTTGGCTTTAGGATAAAATTCCTGTTTTAAATCTTAGGATGTAGGACAGGGGATAGTTGTACACATTGTCTTTCTTGTTAGCTTCTTCTGATACAGGAATATGGAGATATGTCAGTTTCAGTCCATAGTTATATATAATATCCTGTAGGGAGGTGTGTTTATTTAGGAGATAATAAAGAAATGGTAAAGCAAAGATTTATTTTTCCTGGCATTTTTGGTCTCCAGTACATTCTCAGAACTACTGCTTTGGGGTACTTATGCTATCTGACCAGTTTCTGTCTTCTGTTCTGAGCATTCCTGTCTCTGAAAAAGTAACTGGAAAAGCATTTAGGAACCATACAGGGATAATAAATCCCTCAAACATTTGAGCCTCCAACCAGGAGAGGACAAAGGATATTTTGGGATTATGGCTGGCCAAGGACACAAATGAAAGACTGTAGCCCTAAAATGCTTGTCCCATTTCGATCTCCTGTCCTCACCACTTCATTTTCTACACTTCCTCTAGACAAGAGAAGGTCTCAGAGGAACCTCTTCAGTATTTTGCTGAAGCCAACTTGCATGAGAATATCAGGATATTTGGGCACTGAGTATACAGAAAGGGGACAAGCATTAAAAAATGTACGGTATATATTAATAATGAAACCTAGCTGGAAATATACTGACTTGGTTTTTGTCTCTCCCCCCTTTAATGCATTGTTTTAGATCGCTTTCTTTTCAATTAAACATAATAGTAAGTGCACAGACTAATTAGCAGAAGCATAAAAACAATGTACTCTGACACAATGTGATTCACTCTAACCTTTTCAGAGTCTTTCTTTCTAGTGTGCAGAGAATGAGAGGAATTTTCTCAAGAGTCCAGCCAAGACTCAATTCTTGTTGTATGGCTGAGCTGTGAGCAGTGGAATATACATTATAACACATTTCAACACTTCCCTATACATTTCCAGAAGACAAGTTGTCCTGGAGGCAGAATATCATCTCTTCATATCTTGAAATGTGAAGGGTGGCAACAGTTCAATGAGGTGATGTAGAACAACAGTTCAGGGCCAGAAAAGGGAAAAGAAGATGCATTTCTCCGGTTTTATAAAATCTTTCATTCCAATCCCCTTAAAGAGGAAAGAAAATCAAGTACATTTTTCACCCCATCATAGTCTCTAGCTGTGATTTCTGGTTTATAAATAATTTACATGGGGTAGGAGTATTTAGAATGTGTGGGTTTCTCCGTCATTTCTTTAAACCAAATGGCATTTGATCTCAAAGCCAATGTTTTCAGCAAAAGTGATTTAAAGTGATCCCTTTATGTATAGCACACAGGTTCAGGGCTCACAGCAGTAATTACTCACTACAACTGCCTTTGTATAATCCTTCCACTGGGACTTCTTTTGTGACCACTTTTAGTATAATAGGAGTGTCAATAGTAGAAATGGGATATTGCATTCAAATCCTACTCCCTAGTCAGCAATGATTTGAAGTAAACTGCCTGACCTCTCTATGCCTGCTTCTATATTTGGAAAATATTTGTCTTCTGCATTTACAATATAAGCTCACAAGGCATAGGTGCTTCTTTTCCTATTTTGTAATTTTTTAAAAATGTTACATGTTAAATGAGAGATGCTTAATATTTATTGAGCAAAGAAAATCTAACTTTTACAGTTATTATATGGATTAAAAATAGACACACAGAGAGTACAAATATCTGGCACATTGCAAACAATCAATAAATGTTAAGCTACTGTTATTATCATGATGATGCTCTTAATCTTGAGTGTAAATGTGGCTTACCCACATGCTATATTTGGAAGCTAGTTATTTATTTAATTTTTTAAAAATTCGTTTTACAAGAAAATGACAGGAAAGTTCAGAACTTGCTAAGTCGTGGCCTTCTAATTATTAAACATACTGGGAAAGGTTCTCAAAAAGTTGAATTCCTGTTGTAGTGACCCTGAAACTTAAGTTCAATTTACTATATATCCCTACATCCATCTATCAGCTTTTCTTTTCTTATAAGCAAAATAGAAACTTTAAATATAGGACTAGGAAAGCCCTTCATCAATAGAGTACTTGCCTAGCATTATCAAGCCATTAAGTTTTATTCCCAATCTCATCAAAAACTTACATTAAACAACATAAGATACACAATAGATGTGTGTAATACAGTTATACTGCCAAGCCTTCACATATTTTCTTAAAAGCCAATGGATAAAACTCATATATTATCTAGTCTCGGTGCTTTAATCTTAACTAGTCTTATGATTGTGTGTGTGTATATATATATACATATATATATATGCATTTCTCAGACTTCTTAGTTTATGTACATTTATGTGTATGTATGTATGTATGGACAGATGGATGAATATATACATAATAAATATTTAAAGAAAAGCTTGCTCTATATTTTACCTTAGTATTTTATTGAAGAATTGTTTGTGATATTAATAATAATTCTACGGTATATACCTATTTCAAAATTGAAATTCTTTCAGAGAATTGCATTAGCAAGAAGAATGAAGGATGTAGATTTCAGGTTGAGTTCAAAGAAAATCTCTAGAAATATGCTGAAGCTCCTTTATGCAAAATTTATATCCAGTATTATTACTTGGAGATGGAATTAGATAAAATTAATTTTAATTCTATATTATTGAGAGATGAAACCCATTAAAATTACTTAATTCCTCCTTATTCCCCTGGTTGTGTTAGTTCTGTCCAGTATAAGCTTTCAAAATATAAATTATATGTAGAATTTGGCCATTTATTGAGAAACATATATATCAAATGGTGCTAGATACTTTATAGCATAGTATTTAGAACACCTTCAGTAACATTTAGAGGGACTAATATTGCCATGTTCATCTAAAACACTGTGGGAGATACAAAGATTCATGAGACTCATATTGGTTGCTTTAAAAACTCGTAACAAGTACCCCTTGGGGCTATTGTAAGGTTTGAGAAGATGCATGTAATGTAGCACACATCAGATCAAGGAGATAATACATTTTCAATGAATCCCATCAGTAACACTGATCAGGATGAAGGTGATAGTAATGATGATTGATTGATGGTGCAGATGATAAATACAATGGCATGATGTAGCAGAGAAATAACCATGCAAGGTAAGATGAAGCCAATACATCCTGTCTGAGTACCTGGGGACTCTGGCTGAGGCAATGAATTTATTGACTTATTATAAGATTCTCTTTCTTTAAAGAGCAGTTACAGTCTTGACATTAGGAGAAACATCCAAGGTCAGGATTGTCAGTCATAGACACAATAGGAAAAGTTGATTTTTGTGCTTGTAAATTGTTTTATGATCCAGATAAAGGCTCCTCCCTCTTTCAAGTAAAGATCAAAATAGAATTAAGAATTTTCAATTATTTTTCTAATATTACAGTTTACATAATGACCATTTTTCCCTCATTCAGTTTTAACAAGGTAGGCATCTGGGAGTAAGGTTAATTATTAAAAAACACACATTTATTACTATTTCAGAAGCTTCCAGGAAGTGAATTAAAGATTAAATTTTTAAAAATTAGCATATGACACCTTGTGTTTCCAGAGAAAAGACAGGGTGCAAGGTCAAGAGGAGAAGGACTAAATCTTGATGTTCAGATATTTCTTAAAAAAAAAAGACCCAATGAACTTGAACAAGTTAGTTATTTAGCATCTTAGAGATTCAATTTCCTAATTTTTAAAAAATGCAATTTATCATAGCAATGCTGCATATTTACATTTTACTCCATGGTGTGCAAATGTATATTCTCTTCTTTTGATCCTTACATGACCCTGAATAGAGTTAGTCAGGCATTATTTTACAGATTTAACAAATGAGAAAACTAATTTCAGAAAGATAAAATGACTGATAAAGGCATCTAATTAATAAGTCTTAAAATTTTTTCAATCTATTTTTATTCTCCATAGAATGTTTTCTTTGTTTTTCTTGGAGAAGAATATCAGTGTGCTTATTTTTGCTTTTTAAAAAATATTATTTTCCTCTTTCCCCACATCCTTGCCAGCATCTGCTGTCACCTGAGTTTTTTTATCTTAGCCATTCCTACTGGTATGAGATGGAATCTCAGGATCATTTTGATTTGCATTCCCTGGTGGAAGGATGTTGGTGTTCTTTAAGAGCTTTTTCATGCATATGAGATTTCTCAGTTGAGAATTCTCCTGTTTTAGCTCTATGCCCATTTAATAGGGTTGTTGGTTCTGGGTCTAATTTCTTGACTTCTTTGTATCCACTTTTGGATATTAAGCCTCTATTGGATGCAGGGTTAGCAAAGATCTTTTCCCAATCTATCTGTTGCAGTTTTGTCCTATTGATAGTGTCCTTTGCCTTACAGAAACTTTGCAATGTTATGAAGTCCCATTTGTCAGTTGTTGATCTTAGAGCATAAGCCATTGGTGTTCCATTCAGGAAATTTTCCTCTCTGTCCATGAGTTCGAGGCTCTTCCCCATTTTCTCTTTTATTAGATTCAGTGTATCTGGTTTCATTTAGAACTTGGTCCACTTGGATTTGAGCTTTGTACAAGGAGATAAGAATGGGTCAATTTGCATTCTTCTACATGCCAACTTCCACTTTAGCCAACACCATTTGTTAAATATGCTGTCTTTTCCCATTGGATGGTTTAGCTCCTTTGTCAACGATCAAGAGAGCTTAGGTGTGTGTTTCATTTCTGGCTCTCCAATTCTATTCCATTGATCTATACTCTTCCATTACTGGTGAGATTTCAAGCTGATACTATGATACTACCACTCTGGAAATCAGTCTGGCATTTCCTCAGAAAATTTGATATAGTACTACCTGAGGACCAGGTATACCACTTCTGGGCATACACCTAAACGATGCTCCAACATATAACAAAGACACATGATCTATTATGTTCAAAGCAGCCTCATTTATAATAACCAGAAGCTGGAAGCAACCCAGATGTCCCTCAACAGAGGAATGGATACAGAAAATGTGGTACATTTATACAATGGAGTACTACTCAGCTATTAAAAACAACAACTTCATGAAACTCTAAGGCAAATGGATAGAACTGGAAAATATCATCCTGGTGAGGAAATACAGTCTACAAAGAACATATGTATGTACTCCCTGATAAGTAGATGTTGAGAAAATGTTTTGTATACCCATGATACAACTTACATACCGTATGAAGCTCAAGGAGAGGGCAGACCAAAGTGTGGCTGCCTCAGTTCTACTTAGAAGAGGGGACAAAATAATTGTGGTAGGTAGAATGGGGGAGGAAATCAGGAGGGAAAAG